>NW_028300003.1:0-2000 GCF_049724085.1 Artemia sp. Qi Xiang Cuo
ATTGAAGGGCAACTAACCCCCTGTCACGCCAAGCATTTCCCCAAACACATCCAATCAAAATTTTTAGATAGCCATTTTGTTCCAATGTAGTTTGAAAGTTCTGGAAATTAGCTACTTTAGGGATTAGACAGACCCTCCCCCATCACAGCCCTCAGGGCAAGGGTTAGTAAGTTATGTCCTGGGGGCATATACGGTTTTATTGAAAGCGATGTTGTAGAAACTTGAAAAAGGGCTCATTCGATTTGAAATTCATAGGGCTAGTGCCCCTTTTAATAGTCTTGAAAGTGATTTAAGGGCAACTAACCCCTCCTCTCACGCCCACCTTTTCCCCAAACACATTCAATCAAAATTTTAAGAAAGCGATTTTGTTCAACGTAGTTGAAAGTTCTGGAAATTAGGTCTTTGATTATGACAACCCCCCCCCCCCCAGAGCCCACAGGGCAAGGGTTTTAAGTTTTGCCCTTGGGGCATATAAGGTTTTTATAGAACGCATTGTCGTAGAAACTTCAAAAATAGCTCATTCGATTGGAAATTGAAATGGCTAGTGTACTTTTTAATAGTCGAAACTGTTTGGAAGGCAACTAACACCCCTTCCACTCTCACCATTTCCCCAAACTCATCCAATCAAAATTTTGAGATATTTTTTTGTTCCGGACAGTTTAAAGTTCAGGAAATTATACCTTTGAGCAGGGCAATCCCCCCACAGTCTTCAGGGCAAGGGTTATAAGTTATGCCCTGGGGGCATATAAACTCTTACTTATATCTTTGTCGTAAAAACTTGAAAAAGGGCTTATTCGATTGGAAATTCAAAGGTCTAGTGATCTTTTTAATAGTCGAAGGTGATTTGAGGGCAACTAAACGCCCTCTCACGCCCACCTTTTCCCCAAACACATCCAATCAAAATTTTTAGATAGTAATTTTGTTCAGTGTAGCTGATTTCCAGATATAAATTATGTTTTTGAGGAAGAAGCTCTCCCGCTGCCCCCGGGGCAAGGGCTGTAAGTTATGCCCTGGATGCATACAGGTTTTTATAGAAAGTGTTGTTGTAGAAACTTCAAAAAAGGCTCATTCGATTGAAAATTCAAAGGGCTAGTGCCCTTTCTAATAGTCGAAAGTCATTGGAGGGCAACTAACTCCCCTCTCACGCCCACCTTTTCCCCAAATACATTCAATCCAAATTGTAAGATAGCGATTTTGTTGAATGTAGTTGAAAGTTTTGGAAATTAGGTCTTTGAGGATGACAACCTCCCGACAGCCCACAGGGCAAGGGCTGTAAGTTATGCCCTTGGGGCATATAAGGTTTTTACAGAACACATTGTCGTAGAAACTTTAAAAATGGCTCATTCGATTGGAAATTGAATTGGCTAGTGCCATTTTTAATAGTCGAAAGTGATTGGAAGGCAACTAACACCCCTTCCACGCCCACAATTTCCCCAAAAACATCCAATCAAAATTTTGAGATAGCCATTTTGTTCCACGCAGTTTAAAGTTCAGGGAATTTTACTTCTGATTAGAACACTCCCCACAGTCTTCAGGGCAAGGGTTATAAGTTATTCCTTGGGGGCATATAAGTTTTTATTGAAGTATCTGTCCTAGAAACTTGAAAAAGGGCTCATTCCATTGCAAATTCAAAGAGCTAGTGTCCTTTTTAATAGTCTCGAAAGTGATTTGAGGGCATCTAACCCCACTCTCACGCCCACCTTTTCTCCAAACACATCCAATCAAAATTTTTTGATAGCCATTTTAATCAACATAGTTGAAAGTTTTGGAAATTACGTCTTTAAGAATGACAACCCCTCCGACCCCACAGCCCTCAGGGCAAGGGTCGTAAGTTCTGCCCTAGGGGCATATAAGGTTTTTATAGAAATCGATGTTGTAGAAACTTCAAAAAGGGCTCATTCGATTGGAAATTGAAAGTGCTAGTGCCCTTTTTAATAGCCAAAAGTGATTGGAGGGCAAAAAACCCCGCTCTTACGCCCACTATTTCCCCAAACACATCT
>NW_028300004.1:0-2000 GCF_049724085.1 Artemia sp. Qi Xiang Cuo
TTTTTGCTTTTTTGTTTTTTTTTTTTTTTTGTAAGCCCCCCCCCCGAAAAAAATCTTAGAGTAAAGCCTTCTAAAAAAAACCTGGGTATGGCTCTGCTCTAACTCACAAAAACAAAATTAAATTGGGTAAAAATACAGAAAATTTGCACTATATCACTGAGAAACTTGATTCTCTGTAAACTGTCCTCACTCTTGACAAACCTGTTTGGTTTGAATTTATTTCAACAGGTGTCTGTATTACAGAATATTCTTTTGGATTAGCAGTGCAACCCAGGTTACTGGGTTCCTGCCCTTTTTTACTTTTTTTTTTGTATAGTCTTAAAATAAGTATACTGTCTCAAAGCAAAAAAAAATTTCGAAACTAGAATTAAAAACTGCTTTCCCTTGCAGTTTTAGTTCTTCAAACCCTCAGTTATATGATTTGTTATAGGGCTTTTGAGAAGAAGCAAGTGGCCTAGTTCTAAATAAGCTTAGTATAACCTTGCAATTCTATGGGCTCATATATTAGCAAAATATGTCAGCTGTTTTCAATATTTCGGAAAGAAACAACAATATTTCCCAACAAGTTTTTTTTTCAGTAAAAACACTAGAATTGTCCCGGCTAAACGACCCGTTGAAAAATATCAAGTTTTGCAAGGCTCCTTCTGACAGGTCGCTGTCTAGGCAGCAAATTGGTTTCTGTAAACTTTTTTGCAGATGCATCAGTCAATTTTGTCTTTTATGACATAGTAATGGACCAAAAAAAATATTAAGTTTATGTTTACTTTGTGCAGATAAAGCAGTAAATTTTGTAGTCCTTTGTCTGATGGAAGTCTTTAATGACATTAGATTGGACCAACTATATATGAAGGTTTGTAGGGCTTGGCTCAACAAGTCGTTTTCTAGAGGGACAATTGGTTTCTGTTGACATCGTGCAGATGAAGTTATTCCCCCTTAACCCAGCAAAACATGTGTACTTACCTGTATACATATATTCAATGCTTGTAATGAAAAAACACTATCAAAACAAGAACAAGCTTTACAGTGTTAACATTAAAACTTAATTGTGTTCTAGAGCCAGTCTCAAGATTCATTAAAATCATTCCAACATCAAAAGGATTAGTAGATCCCCATCTCCTTATTGGATCTATGTTTGTAATCAGAAATTACTATAAAAACAAGAATGGACTTCACAGCAAGAGTTTTATAATCTTGTTCTACAACTGGCCTTATTTCAAAGGATACATACATGCAGGTGAGAAATAGCAAACCACTCATCCCAAATCATAGGTTTCAGTCAACACACCCCTACGAAAGGCTAAGAAATCCAGCTCAGAAAAGTCAAAAAATAGCAACCCACACAATCAAAATCATTGGTTTCAGACAAGACACACCCAAGAAAGACTAAGAAATCTGGCTATGAAAAGTCGGATATAGCAAATTACACACCCCAAATCATAAGTTTCAGACAACACACACCTACGAAATACTAAGAAACCCTAGATCAGAAAAGCCTGAAATAGCTAACTACTCATCCAAAACTATAGGTTTCAGACAACAAACACATATGAGGGACTATGAATCCTAGCTCTGAAAAGTCCAAAAAGCAAATTACAAATCCCTAATCGTAATTTTATGGCAGCACACACCTATGAAAGCCTATGAAACCTAGCTCAGAAAAGTCCAAAATGGCAAATTAACCATCCCAAATCATAGGTTTCAGACAACACACACCTATGAAAGGCTAAGAAATCAAGTTCAGAAAAGTCAAAATAGCAACCTACACATTCCAAATCATAGGTTTCAGACAACACACACCAACGAAAGACTAAGAAAACTAGCTGAGAAAAGCCCGAAATAGTAATTTACATATCCCAAATCATAAGTTTCAGACAACATTCACCTACGAAATAGTAGAAAACCTTAGCTCAGAAAAGCCTGAAATAGCAAACTATTCATTCCCAAACTATAAGTTTTCAGACAACAAACGCCTATGAGAGACTAAGGATACTAGCTATAAA
>NW_028300005.1:0-1000 GCF_049724085.1 Artemia sp. Qi Xiang Cuo
GGCCATACGGCTCCAATGTTTTATTATTATTATTATATTTGAAGTGCCCAGAGGCACTTCATATGGAAGGGGTCATCGTATAAACTTCAAAGGGGGCTCATTCGATTGGAAATCAAGAGTTCTAGTGCCCTTTTTAAGGGTAAAAAGTGATTGGAAGGTAACTAACACCCCTTCCCCGCCCACCACTTCCCTAAACACATCCAATCAAATTTTTGAGATGGCCATTTTCTTCTATGTAGTTGATTTCCAGATAGAAATTATGTTTTTGAGGAGGACACTCCCCCCACAGCCCTCAAGGCAATGTTTGTAAGTTATGCCCTGGGGGCACATAAGATTTTTATAGAAAGCTTTATCGTAGAAACTTCAAAAAGGGCTCATTCGATTGGAAATTCAAAGGGCTAGTGCTCTTTTTAATAGTCGAAAGTGATTGGAGGGGACAACTAACCCCCTTCTCACACCCACGTTTTCCCCAAAAACATCCAATCAAAATGTTGAGATAGCCATTTTGTTCAACGTAGTTGAAAATTCTGGAAATTAGGTCTTTGAGGATGACAACCCCCCCCCCCACAACCCTCAGGGCAAGGGTTGTGAGTTTTGCTCTGGGGGCATACAAGGTTTTTATAGAAAGCGCTATCGTAGAAACTTCAAAAAGGGCTCTTTCGATTAGAAATTTAAATGGCTATTGTTCTTTTTAATAGTCGAGAGTGATTGGAAGCCAACTAACACCCCTTCCATGCCCACCATTTCCTCAAACACATCCAATCAAAATTTTTAGATAGCCATTTTGTTTAACGTAGTTGGAATGTCTGGAAATTATGTTTTTGAGCACGGCACTCCTCCCACAGTCTTCTGGGAAAGGGTTATAAGTTATGCCCTTTGGGTATAACTTCAGAGAGGACTTATTTGACTTCAGAGAGGGCGTATAAACTTCAGAGAGGGCGTATAAACTTCAGAGAGGGCTCATTTGATTGGAAATTGAAAGTTCTAGTTCACTTTTTAA
>NW_028300006.1:0-3000 GCF_049724085.1 Artemia sp. Qi Xiang Cuo
TCCACTTCGAACAACTGACGTGGTGCCTTCGCCCGTTCTTGTTGAACACCTTGGGGGAGGGGGAAATATACACGCGGGGGAGGGGGGTACAACTCTCCCCGATTTTCAATTGTCGAATATAATTTTAAATAATATAGTTGTTTTCACTGGAACGTTTGGGGATCCTTTTAAATCACTTATGGGGGGAAATTTTGTTTTTGACCCTGTAGAAATTGTGCATGCCTATGTAGATAAAATTCGTGCACTACTGGAGAATCAAATTCAATTGTGGGGGAGGGATTCAATTAAGGTTTCCATTGTTTTAAAGGTTTTTTATTTGAATGAGGGGAAAAGCGAGGTTTATTATCATTATGTACATTTTGAGATGCGTTTGGTTTATTCAAATTTGGAAAATTTTGGGGGTGTTTTCATCGATTGGGTCGATCAAATTATAACGCATCTCGAGAACTTTAATGATAATGGGAGTGGCTATCTAGTTCTTTTTGTCGAAAATTTAAGGGTTAATATTTGTACATTTAATAAATATATTATTTTAAGAGGGGGTGGGGAGAGGTCAGTAGTTTTAAAATATAATCCAGATCTAGTAGGTTGTCAAGATGTAAAGCGGATCTGGTTTGAAACAGATTAAAAGTGTTTCCGATATGCTTTCCTCATATCAGCATACGAGCCTCTAGTTCGGGACGCTACTAAGACGAATTTAGACAATTGGGCTGTACATGGGAAGGAAGGGTCCCCTTTCCCCAGTGTAGATTTTTCATGTCTAGATGGAAAATACCCAGTAACGCTTAGATCTATTGATATGTTTGAAAGGGCTAATGCTCATTTAAATATCGGTATTACTCTGGTACAATACGAAATTGAATTTGAAGATGGAACTCGTTCTAAAAAGAAGGGGGTGGTCTTCCCCGTACGGGGTCCGTCAGTTGAGTTGATTAAACACTGGGTTTGGTTGCTTTACACACCACCTAGTCAACCGAACACAATCGGTCATTTTAACCCTATCACTGACATTAGTAGAGTTCTGGGGGGTGGTAAGCATAATGTGGTACGTTTCTACTGTCCAACATGCTTGTCACAATTCCGTAGTGATATAAAACTATGGGATCACATGAAGCATTGTAGACGACATGGCTACCAGACAGTGGAAACGGTTTCAGGGGATAGGGCCATTCTACGATTCAAAAATTTCCAGAACACCCTCCTCCAGTGCAACAAAATATATTTGGACTGTGAAGCTAAGCTGGTGGGGGTGAATGACCCCCAATTTCCAAACAGAGTCAAAGAACATCAGGATATTGCAGTGTCCTACGCTCCCGCACAAAGAGACAATTCTAAAACCAGGTGGTTGTTAGAAATAGTAGAAACATTGGATGAGCGGGAGTGCATGGTCAAGGCATTGACTAAACTGATTGGCACGGCTAATGGTGCTTTTTCTTGTTTGAGAAATACCCATTAGCCAATGGTGTTGGCTGCAGAGGAACGTATCGCTAATCAAAATCTCAAAATCGGGGGGGGTTGTGCGGGAGAGTTTGATGAGGTGTATCCGGGGACTAAAGGGTAAATAGGGGGGAGGGGGAAAGTTAGAGATCATGACCATTTGTGGCAGGAAATATCCTCGGGGGTAGTAATTTTAGAGGAGTTGCGCATCAATCGTGTAATTTAAATGTTAGCCAAAAGTTTTTTTATCCCTGTTTTTATTCATAATTCAAATTATGACTTAAAATTTATTTTACCGGCACTGGCACGTATGCACAGGGAGGGAGGGGGAGTAGATTGTCCATGGGTAAATAGTTAATTTACCTATAACATAATTCCCAAATCAGCTGAGAAGTTGCTGCTTCTCGAACTGAAATGGCAGGCAGTGGATAATGGGCATATGTGCTGGAATAAAATCAGGTTTTTAGATTCCTTTAGTTTTTTCCCCAAGGCATTGAGTCAATTGATTCAAGTGCAAAAAAGCGACAATTTTGATAGCTTTCCATTGCTTAAACAGCACTTTCCAGACGGTGAAATGTATGACCTGTTGACCTGCAAAGGTATATATGCATATGATTATTACTGTTCTGGCACTCGCTTAAGTGAGGTGAAACTACCTCCAATTAAAGCTTTTTACAATTCACTGACCAACAGTGAATGCACATTCGAGGAGTATGAGTTTGCCAAGAAGGTGTGGTCCAAGGGGGGTTGTAAAAATGGGTGGGATTATTGTAGACTGTACTTGGCCAGTGACGTTCTAACTTTGTTGGATATAGTCTGTAAGAACACAGACCAGATCTATTCAGAGTTCTGGTTAGATATAAGCTACTATTTTTCACCATCCTAGTTAGCAATGGATTTAATTTTAAAAATTAGCAGGGAGTAAATAGGCCAAATCACCGACGTAGATCAGCACATTTTTGTAGCGCGTTAAATGAGGGGTGGATATTTTTTTCATGGGGACCGCGTCTTATCAACCGATCCGAGCGGCCAAAGCACCGGTGCACAGTCAAATGCAGTGTTCATGGACATGAACTCATTGTACCCCTCGGCAATGTCCCACTACTCTTTGCCATGTGGGAACTATCACTGGCTTGAGAATACTTGTGAGTTCCTTGACATTACCACCGTCGAGGACAATGGGCTACAAGGATGGTTCTTTGAAGTTGACGGTCACATTCCGCTGGCGCTTCACGACTCAGTCAAAGATTTTGTCTTTCCCTGTATCAATCGGCCCGTGAGCAGGGACTCTCTGAGCCCCTACAATCGTTTATTGGTTGAGGATATGGGGATGCACTGGACTCCCTCCAAACAGAAACTGATTACTGATTTGGACCCTAAAGAGAATATCGTTGTTCACCTTGTTCTTGTGCAGTGGTTGGTGAGCATCGGCTTAAAAAGCACAAAACGACCTAGGGTCCTACCTGTACATCAGCGAGCCGCTTTAAAAACGTGTCTCGACACTTGTGGCGATAAACGCTCTCGGGCAAACTCAATGGTGGAGAAGGAAATGTATAAGCTTAT
>NW_028300007.1:0-1000 GCF_049724085.1 Artemia sp. Qi Xiang Cuo
ACTATCACAAAAACCTTGAAATTTGTAGCAAGCTAGAATGGCAGCCGAAACAGTAGTAAAAATTGACGAGGCACTGAGAAGTTTTCATCAGATATCAATAGATAACAGAGATTCCCAAGAAAGTAGAAAATATAAAGCGGGACAGATAAAGGTGACCGTTGAGGAGCCGAATCGTAAACAAGAAAGCTGAGACAGAGGCCGAGGGTCGCCGTCTAGGAAAATAGCTGACAGATTCCACGACCTTGAGAGATTAGCAGCTAATAACTATAGAAAATATGGGCACCCTCCCCCACCAAAGACAGATAGTTGGGAAACCAACAAGGACAGATCAAAAATATTTAGAAATAACCAGGAAACAAACAAACAATTTAAGAGAAAATTTTATTGCTATTATTGTAGCAAACCAAACCACTATGCAGCAGATTGCTGGCATAGAATACGCAAAGAAGGCCAGACGTGAAGGACAAAACACCAATTCAGAACGCAGGAGGACAGAAATTTAGGAAGGCAGGGAACAAATAATACTTGGCAAACACCTAGTTGTATCCATGGGTTTAGGCCTAGGAGGCAAACGGTTAACAATACCCAGGGTCAAAGTAGCAGCGCTGAAGAAAACTGGTGTAATCCCGGGAATTTGTGGCTAACCAGTAGGCATTTAAACGGAGAATCCAGTCTGTAAGGTTCGACAGAGCTTTTTCCTTACAAAGACCCCAATATAGTTTAGAATGTTGTGATACAAATGCAAATAATAATAATCTACCGATTCTGCGTTGTTTTAAAATTGAGTGTTTTCAAAATTTACCATGTTTACTAGATACAGGCGAATCTAAATCATTAACTAGAGAGGAAGTTTTTAAGAGGTTTCCTCCTAGTTTCAAAAATCGCGTAAGCAGATGCCAGAATACCCTGACATCAGTGACAGGACACAAGCTGACAATTTTGGGAGAATGTCCACTGAAATTTAGTGCAGGGGATAAAGAAATAACAGTAACAGTAATAA
>NW_028300008.1:0-2000 GCF_049724085.1 Artemia sp. Qi Xiang Cuo
ATGTGTCCAATAAAAATTTTGAGATAGTCATGTTGTTCAAAATAGTCCAAAGATCATATAACAAGGCCTTTGAGATCGAAACAACCCCCCAAAGCCTGGGGGCAAGAGTTATACGTTATGCCCCGGGAGAATATAGGATGTTTATGGAAGGGGCGGTCGTCTAAACTTCGGATGGTGCTCATTTGATTGGAAATCGGAAGTTCTAGTGTTCTTTTTAAGAGTCAAATAGTGACTGGAGATCAACCAGCCAGCGCCCCCCCCCCACACGCCCAATATATCCCAAAACGCATCAAATCAAAATTTTAAGACAGCTGTTTTGTTTAGCATTGTTCAAAAGTCCAGTAATTATTCCTTCGGGGATATTATCCCCCCCCCACAGCCCAAAGGATAAGGGCCGTAAGTTAGGAAATTCTTTCATCGTTTGCATGTAGTATATGTTATTGAGAAAGATAGGCAAGCTTGACCCTTACTTTCCAAAAAGACGAAGGGCATTCAGATGACCCTTTCAGAGAATGTTGAGGGGAGTGTCAAACTAAATCAAAATATGTTGTATTCATGCGGGTTGTCAAAAGGCCGTAACTCAGGAATAAGTATCTTAATTTGGAACTTTCAGGAAATGATAAGGGAAGTAGAGGAGGGGGTGTTACTCGTGACAGGGCTCCTTATATGGGCATAGAATACTGACAGGGCTCCAAATAAGGGCATAGCCTCCCTAGGGAGAAAGATTACGTAATGGGGTCAATGACCTCTTTTTCCAAGGTCGATTTATTTGATGTTTTTCATGGATGTTTAATGGTTTTTGTCAGTGAGAATTTGAAAAACAGGAACTTTGTCACATTTATGGATGTCAACAGCAATTCCTGTCTGCTATATGGATTTGTCACTGAGAATGAAAAAACAGGAATCTGCCAAATGTTATGACTTTCCCGGGAACAGTTAGATCACGTGTTTCCTTTCTCAGCCAATCAGCGAGTCGGATACATCCCCCTTCTCAGCCAATCAGAGGGCTGCTTACATATAATTTTCCCCGTTACATAACAATTCGCCCTTGAGATTTCGTATATAACGGACATGCAAGGTGATTCAATTATCAGAAAGTATCCAGAACACAATGTGATAGAACAACAATGGATAATTATTGATGAACTTAGAAGCCTTGGCAGCCGCAATTAGCAATGTAAGTTCATTTTCATTTTCAAACGAATTTTCCGTGGACATCCTCCAGTATATTCAGCTAAAAAGTAAATATTTTCCTTTACCCCAAATCCCCCCCCCCCCAAACCATACAAACATCATTAAAATCAATGGAAAACATAAAATATATTCTTTTACCCTCAAAACCTAACCCCATCCCCCTTTGTTTTACAACCAAAATTCTCGAAAAAAGAAATAATTCTCTTTTCGTTAAAGTTTGACTTTTCTCAATTGTAATCTTTTCTCTAACTGAGACATCCATCGCTCTGTTGTTATTAGCTTGCTCTGGTTTTGACACGAGACTCCAGTGCGTGGCTATAATTAGCTATCACCCTTTCCGGCTTACAAACGCGGTCAACGGAACTATTCTTCCGTCAAATTAAAACACAATGATGCAATAATTAAGCTAAGACCTACACAACCTGTGTGGAAGTAGAGAAACAACTTATTTTCGAATTAGGGTCTAACAATATCCCCCTCCCTCCCCCATTGTTTTACAACCCCAAATTCTCGCAAAAAGAAATAATACTCTTTTTATCGATATAATTCTTGCTTTCTCTATTTATATATAAAGTGACAACCCTTAGCTATTAATAAAACGTTTCTATTTAATCCGCCGCTAACTTGACTTAAACATTTCCGCTATGATTTAAACAGGTGATAATTACTGTCACCCTTTTAAAAGTACATCCGGCCTCATAATCCTTGCGTTAGCGGCTTAACCAAAAGGTCTCACAGAAAAAAGGATAATTTTGATCAAATTAACATCATAGCTTCTTCATCGCAAATTTGACTTTTGCTTTACT
>NW_028300009.1:0-5000 GCF_049724085.1 Artemia sp. Qi Xiang Cuo
CCATTCCCCCTCCCCAAAACCAAAACTGACGTAGGATAAAAATTTATTATTTATTTTTAAATTATAAAAATCACTATTTTAAAAATTATAGGATTAAATTTCAATATGCTTAAAGTATTAAAAAAAATACAGTCCTAGATAGAGCCTAATCTATCAATATTTTAAATACGATTCATAAAAAACACAATTTTGACTATTAGGTCCGTTTGATATTTATTCAGAGTATTAATGGGGGCGCTGTTCCCCCTCCCCACAACCAAAGCACACACATTAAAAAATAAAAAAAATGTGATGTATTTTTCAATTATTAACGTCACTATTTTAAAAATTATCGGATTAAATTTAAATATGCTTAAAATCATAATATATAACGCCAGTCGTATATGGAGACTATGATATCTATATTTTAAATACGTTACATAAAAAATAACAGAATTTTGACTATTAGGTCCATTTGATATTAATTTTAAATACGATGCATAAAAAATAACACAATTTATACTCTTAGGTCAGTAAGATATTTATTCATAATATTAATGGAGGCGCCAGTCCCTCCTACCCCAAAACAACAGCTCTCTATTAATAATACAAAAAATTGCATATCTTTTTCAATTATGAACGTCACGATTTTAAAACTTATAGGCTTAAATTTAAATCTGCTTAACCTCTTAAAAAAGAACGCCAGTCCTATATGGAGCCTAAGTTATCTATATTTTAAATACGATGCATACAAAAATAACACAATTTTGACTATTAGGTCCATTTGATATTAATTTTCAATACGATGAATAAAAAAACACAATGTTGACTATTAGGTCCGTTTGATTTTTATTCAGAATATTAATGGGGGGGCCATTCACCCTCCCCAAAACCAAAGCTCACGTAGTATAAAAATTTATTATTTATTTTTCAATTATAAACATCACTATTTTAAAACTTATAGGATTAAATTTAACTCTGATTAAATTCTTAAAAAAACGACAGTCCTAGATAGAGCCTAAGCTATCAATATTTTAAATACTATGCATAAAAAACACAATTTTGACTATTAGGTCCGTTTGATATTTATTCAGATTATTAATCGGGGCGCTGTTCCCCCACCCCAGAACCAAAGCTCACACAGGATAAAAGAAAAAAATGTTATGTCTTTTTCAATTATGAACGTCACGATTTTAAAACTTATAGGATTAAATTTCAATCTGCTTAAACTCATAAAAAAGAACGCCAGTCGTATATGGAGCCTAGGCTATCTATATTTTAAATACGTTACATAAAAAATAACAGAATTTTGACTATTAGGTCCATTTGATATTAATTTTAAATACGATTCATAAAAAATAACACAATTTATACTATTAGGTCAGTAAGATATTTATTCAGAATATTAATGGAGGCGCCAGTCCCTCCTACCCCAAACCAAACGCTCGCTATTAATAAAATAAAAAATTGAATATCCTTTTAAATTATGACCTTCACTATTTAAAACCTTAACGTATAAAATTTAAATCGGATTAAAATCTTAAAAAACAACGACCGTACTAGATTGAGACTAATCTATATATATTTTAAATAATATTTATAAAAAATAAAACTTTTTTGAATATTATGTATGTTTTTTTTTTTTTTAGAATATTAATTGGGTCACCGTTACCCCTCCCCCACCACCAAAGCTCAAAAATTATAAAATAAAACAATTGAATTTATTTTTAAATTATTAACTTCATGATTTTAAAACTTATTGGATTAAATTTAAATCTGCTTAAACTCTTAAAAAAGAACACCAGTCTTAGATGGGGCCTAAGCTATCTATATTTTAAATACGATTCATAAAAAAAAGTAACACAATTTTGAATATTAGACCAGTTTGATATTAATTTTAAAGACGATGCATAAAAAAATAACACAAATTTGACTATTATGTCCTTTTGATATAATTTAAGAATATTAATATTACTCACCCCCCCTCCGCAATACTAAAACCCATCCCAACACAAAAAATATATTGTGCATATTTAAAAGGAGACGCATTGCTCGTTAATCAATTTTTAGTCTTAAATATGATATATTTCTGCAAGCTAGTTAAGAACAGTTTTAGCCAAAATACCCTATACCTGAACAGCTGTAAAACAGAGATTGAATTAAGTGTTAGATATGTGGTCCGCTTTCTATCAGAAACTCAATATGATCAGATAGTTAAAAGTAGTTATACGAACATTTGAACTTAGCGTGAAAGGCGAGGTGTTGAGGAGGAGGGAACCCCCCTCATCTACGTACTAATTTTGGTTCATTTTAAGTTTTTAGTGTTTCTCATTACTTTCAGTGGAAATGTTTTTTGAATATTTCCAATGCACTAAAAAATATAGCGATAAAACAATCATAATAAAATTTAGAGGTACAATTTATCTGTAAAAGTGGGTTTTTTTTTTCATCAATAAATTTTTCTTCTTTTTTTTAAGTTGTATTTGTATTATTGAAATTACTCTACCCCCGAAAAGCGACCAAGATGGAACGATAAAACATCGATGCAAGCTAGCAAAATACATGGTGAAAATATCCCTTTACACATTAACAACGATTCGAGTGAAACAAGAAAACAGTTAAGGACACTTCTAAAAACACAAAAAAAGGACAAACATACCCTTCTTTATAATGGTAGAGATATGAGACGCTTTAGTATATTAAAACACTCAATGAAATACCCTGTTATATCGTTATACCCCGTTATATCGTTATTATAACCATTCAAAAAAACGAAAATGCTTCAGCGACCAAAGAGATTTTTTTTTTTTTTTTTTTTTTTATTGTTTATGTACATTTTGTTTTATAAAAAAATTGCAATAAAATGTTACAAAATTACAAAAAGTTTAAATTTTTTTTTTTTATATTTTGGTTTAAAATTTAGCCCTACTTGCCTGAAATCATGAATTAGGATATTTAATTAGATGTTTCGGTTTTCAGACACCATAGCTAGTTGAAACTCTACATAAATATCTTCATTTTTAAACTAATTGCGTATAGTTTAAATAATTCTAGGAGGATGAAGTATTTTTCTACTTAACAACTGCATTAATAACTTCCAAGATGATAGGACAGTATGACACAGAATTTATCAGTTACCGAGAGTTCAATAACTCCCCTCGCAATGACTTCCAAGGGTTTTATGACTCCTCCCCACACTGAATTCAGATGGTTTTAAGACTCATCTCACTAGTCATAACTCCATTCAACCTTGAGTGAAGGTATAAAAGTTTGATGAAGTATTTCTCTGCTTAACAACTACATTAATAGCCTCCAAGATGATAGGACTGTTTGACACAGACTTTATCATTTTGAAAAAATCATCTTGCGGTGTTCTATTCGAATGTGCCTTTTTATTATTGTCTATGGATCTCGAAGAAATTGACTGTTATCACTGGTTAGTGAACTATAATCTGTTTGAGTATGATAAAAGCTTGTGGAGTACTACATTACTTTGGATAAACACACTGTGATTCTACGATAGAGTGATTACACAACTTAATAATACTAGTCAGGAACTGAGAAATGTCCAGGAGGAAGTCAGTGAAATTTGCAGCTTTTTCGGAGTTGAAGCGCTCTACGTAAAGGGCAATTTACCTACAGATAAAGTTTTAATTCAAAAGTGTGACCCTAGGATTCCACTTTTCAATCTAGAAGCGTTTACGTGTCCTAAATTTGAATGGGGCTATCACCGTCCTGAAGACGAGATTAGGTTCTTCGCACTGTTCAGAACTAAGACCAGAACTTAGTTTGATAAATCAATACGCACTGTTCAAAAAACTTCTCTATCATAGGACAATCATGTTTGTATTTTATAGAGTGTAATATCATTGCAATTTTTTATGCGCCAATTTGTTGTTGTTTTTTTTTTCTCAACAAAAAAATAATTTATAGAAATTAGGAAAACATTAGAGTTAAGAGAAAAACGACATTGTTCTTTATAATAGTATTTATTCAGATGACTAATGACTCAATACGGGATACAACCTGATAACCAAATTCAATATTTGTTATCTAGCAGACACATCAAGGAAAATAAGAAGCTCAACATTAACTATTCTACCGATTGATAATATTCAGACTGAAAAGAAAAAAATATATAAAAACTTTTTCTATCTTATACTTAAAATTGTAGAATATAACATTTAATTTCTTTATGTGTTGATGAAATGAAAAACTGATGTGTAAGATTTTTATTTTTCTCTGGAGAAGCTAGAATTGAAATATAAGCTATATAATAAAATTAGTACTTGAGTTAACTGATCATGATAACATAATAACTTTTAATATATTATATGAAACATTTGTATCAATAATTTAATTTTTTAAATCCTTTTGAGAAAATCTTAACTGAAATGAAAATTTTTTATTTTTTCTTTGAAAAAAATAGAATTGATCTATGAGTTATTTCTTTTTTCATTGATAAATTTCAGAAAATACCTTAAACTTTTCTTCATCACCTGGAGAAAATTTTACGTTAAAGGAAGATGTCTATCTTCATTGAAAATATTCATATTAATAGTATAACTTTTCTTATATTATACACTAAAATATATAAAATTACTTTAAATTTGTTTATCTCTTTCGTGAAAACTATATACTTAAATGGTATCTACTGCTCGTAAGATTGAAATATTCATGATCAAGTTTTAACTTTTTATATCGTCTACAAAAAATTTGTATTAAATCTTTAACTCTATGACAGTGGGGGAAAAATATGTAGTTCACTTGATCCTTTTATATTATTTGTAAAAATATCATTGATCTATAACTAATGTATTTTTTTATTTGGGAAAATAATAAGATAATTTAAAATTCTATTAACTTCAATTATAAAATTTAAAATTTAATTACAAAAATCTCGTTCTTGGACATTTTATCAATTTATTTTTTTATATTAATTGAAAATATTAAAGATCAAATTATAAATTTTTATTGTAAAATACAAAATAAGTTTTAAAACAAAAACTGATTTATAAAGA
>NW_028300010.1:0-2000 GCF_049724085.1 Artemia sp. Qi Xiang Cuo
GTGTTTGTTGTCTGAAACTTCGAGTTTGGGATGTATAGTTTGCTATTTCAGACTTTTCTGAGCTAAGGTTTCTTAGTATTTCGTAGGTGAATGCTATCTGAAACTTATGATTTGGGATATGTAAATTACTATTTCGGGCTTTTTTGAGTTGAATTTCTTAGTCTTTCATAGGTTTGTGGTGTCGGAAACCTATGATTTGGGATGTGTAGTTTGA
Source organism: Artemia sp. Qi Xiang Cuo (assembly GCF_049724085.1). Taxonomy (NCBI): domain Eukaryota; kingdom Metazoa; phylum Arthropoda; class Branchiopoda; order Anostraca; family Artemiidae; genus Artemia; species Artemia sp. Qi Xiang Cuo. The sequence continues at coordinate 215 of NW_028300010.1, forward strand.
TATTTTTGACTTTTCTTAGCTAGGTTTCTTAGCCTTTCTTAGGTATCTGTTGTCAGAAAATAATGATTTGGGATGTTTAGTTTGCTATTTCAGGCTTTTCTGACCTATGGTTTTCTAGTATTTCGTAGGTGAATGTTGTCTGAAACCTATAGTTTGAGATGAGTAGTTTGCTATTTTTGACTTTTCTGAGCTAGGTTTCTTAGTCTTTCGTTGATGTGTGCTGACTGAAACCTATTATTTGGGATACGTAGTTAGCTATTTTTGACTTTTCTGAGCTGGATTTATTGTCCTTTCATAGGTGTGTGTTGACTGAAACATATTATTGGGATGAGTGGTTTGCTATTTTGTCTTTTCTGAGCTAGATTTTTTAGCCGTTCATAGGTGTGTGTTGTCTAAAACTTATGATTTGGGATGCGTTGTTTGCTATTTGAAATTTTCAGAGCTATGATTCTTAGACCGTCATAGGCGTTTGTTGTCTGAAACTTCTAGTTTGGGATGAGTAGTTTCGCTATTTCATGCTTTTCTGAGCTAAGGTTTCTTAGTCTTTCATAGGTGAATGATGTCTGAAACCTATGAATTGGGATATGTAAATTACTATTTCGGGCTTTTCTGAGTGGGATTTCTTAGTCTTTCATAGGTGTGTGTTGTCTGAAACCTATGATTTGGGATGGGTGGATTGCTACTTTTGACTTTTCTGAGCTGAATTTCTTAGCCTTTCATAGGTGTTTGTTGTCTGAAACCTATAGTTTGGGATGACTAGTTTGCTATTTTTGACTTTTCTGAGCTAGGTTTCTTAGCCGTTCTTAGGTGAGTGTTGTCTGAAACCTAGGATTTGAGATATGTAAATTACTATTTTGGGCTTTTCTAAGCTAGATTTCTTAGTCTTTCATAGGTATGTGTTGTCTGAAACCTATGATTTGGGATGTGTGGGTTGCTATTTTTTGACTTTTCCGAGCTGGATTTCTTAGCCGTTTATAGGTGAGTGCTGTCTGAAACTTATGATTTGAGATGGTTAATTTGCTATTTCCGGCTTTTATTAGCTAGGTTTCATAGCCTTTCATAGGTGTGTGTTGTCAGAAAATTACGATTTGGGATGTGAAGTTTGCTATTTGAACTTTTCATAGCTAGGATTCTTAGTCCATCATTGGTGTTTGTTGTCTGAAACCAATAGTTTGGGATGACTAGTTTGCTATTTCAGGCTTTTCTGAGCTAGATTTCACAAAAACTTACACACACACACACACAAAAAAATACACCCACACGCAAAAACTTAAACCCACATGCAAAAAACTTAAATGCACACAAAAACTTACATGTACACAAAAACTTACACACACACACTAAAACTTACACACACACACACACACAAAAAAAACTTACACACACACACACACGAAAAATCATACACGCACACACAAAAACTTACACACACACACACGAAAACTTACACACACACACGAAAACTTACACACACACAAAAAATTGCACACACACACACACGAAAACTTACACACACACACACACGAAAACTTACACACACACGCCAAAACTTACACACACAAAAATTTACACACACACACACACACAAAAAAATAAACAAGCACACGAAAACTTACATGCACACAAAAACTTACACACACACAAACACACACACACACACACACAAACAAACACAAACACACACACACACACACACTAAAACTTACACACACACTCCAAAACTTACACACACACAAAAACTTACACACACACACACACACACAAAAACACTGACACATGCACATTA
>NW_028300011.1:0-3000 GCF_049724085.1 Artemia sp. Qi Xiang Cuo
TCCCTCTTGTTTTGTATCTGTTGGTGTTTTTCTTTCATTGTAAACGAGTTCCTTGACTCGTCAATACCATTTATACCTAGTCTTAATTCGATTGTAAAAGAGTTTCAAATCTATTAGATATCTAGTATTATTTACAAATGATGTATGAACGTGAATAACAATGGTAATAAACACGATAATATGATTATTAGAAACTTGCCGCATATTATAAAGTTAGAATATGTTGTTTGTTTCAGTTTTGTACAAGCCTATATCCTAGGTATATATACGAGACCATAAATCAAATAGATATAGAATATTGCACAATCAAATAGAAACTCTGATAATAATCTAACTGGAAAGCGATTAGCCTTCAAGAGTACTTTACGTAAAATGAAATTGTGAAATGCAATTTAGACTTCTGTTTTTTATTCAGTTACCCTTCCACCGTTACTGTGAAAGGGTCGTCCGATTTTAGATTTGTGTTTTTATTTTAAGTTTTTTTTTTATATTTTTATCAGTTTTATTCTGCACTGAGGACGGTCAAGCGGAAGCCTTGACCGAAATATTTGCATAGTTTGCAATTTTTGTCACTGGCTGTTAATTGTCCTCGTTTTCTTCCTTTCTTCGCGATTTTTTGTTTTATAAAAGAGGGAGGGATGTATTTGCGAGTGAAATGATTTTTGTGTACTTGAAAATACGTTCATCTTGTCGCTATGTCAGTAATATAACCACCTATTCCATAGAAATGATGTAAATAATTTCTGAGACCACACTGGCTAATCATGACAAAACGATAAAAATCGTTAAAAAAGAGAGAAACGAGGATAAAAATAGGCAGTGAAAAAAAAATTGCAGATTACAATGCAAATATTATTTTGCGATGTAAAATTATTGCAAATAATTTGCAAGATTAAAAAGCAAATGTTAATTACAATGCGAATATTTTGGCTAAGCGCTTGACCGTCCCCAGTGCAAAATAATAAAAAACAAATTTATTACGCTATTTTTGTATTATTCTGCACTGAGGACGGTCAAGAGAAGGTCATGACCGAAATGTTTACATTGTAATCTAAGTTTTTTTTTTCATTGGCTGTTTTTGTTTCCTCATTTTCTTTTCTTTACTTTTTTTATCGCTTTGTTAGAAATGATGAACCTATAACTAATTTTTGACGCTTCTACATGCTACAGACTACAGGCTACTCCACAGAATAGAAATATAAAGAATCTAATGGGATAATAAAATGGGTAAAGAATCAAAATAAAAAAAGCAACAAAGCGAAGGAGTGAAAAAGTAAATGAATTAAAAAAACGAATAATTTATCTTCTCGATACAAGGAAAGGGGCATACTGCCAGGGCTTCCACTTCTAAGGAGATTACCCTATTTTAGGGAGGAATCACTTCTTTTAGGGACACTTATTTTGAATCTAGGGACAAAGGGCAATCTGGGGTAAAGTGAGGATTTTTAGGGAAATCTGGGGTAAAGTAGGGATTTTAAGGGAAAATTTTATTTTTTCAAACAAAAGGCTGAAAAATTCTCAAAGATTGCATATGCTCGGTTCAAAAAAAAAACTTATGTAGCAACACTGGCTTACGGTGCGGCAATTACAGCACGAAATTTCAAGAAGCTGAACCCTTGAATATTATTTAGGTAGCTTGGTATCTATTTGATTTGTTATGCAATGGCTTTGATTGGTGTAAACTACCGACATAAGGGAGCATTGCCAGGCTATGCAGAAATTGTTGGCAAGGTTTATATTAACGGATTATTCAGGTAGCTAAGAAATAAACTTACCTCTATAGTCAGAATTGCATCCTGAATTTGCGTCGTAACTGAACTTTACCCCCTGAACTTTACCAACACTAAAGTAAATTTAGTGATGGATTGGCTGAGGGTCTTACTAACTGCATCAAACAAGTCATTGAAAAAAAAAAACTCGATTTCTAGCAAAATATTGTTGAATTTGTACAAATACTACAAACGTCAGGTTTGAAGCCAATAGTTCTGCTTCATCGCTAATGAAAGCCGTGGTGTCCCATATATTGAATGTAAAATGTTCATGCCATCTTATTCACTTATGTTCATCCTATGCATGCCTGTCCCTTCCCAAGACACTAGAAGACTTGGTGCAAAATATCTATACCCACTTTTCCAGAATTGCTTCCATATGAGATAAGTATGCTGAATTTCAGGAGTTCTTTCAATCCAAAGCACTCTCATTCCTTGCATCAGGATGAACGCGTTGGTTGTTCCTTCAGGCTTGCATAAAGAGCTTTATTGAGCATCAGGTTACTTGTAATCAGTATTTCATATAAATCTCTATTGAAAACAACCCAACAAAATATGCCCTTATATTTTAGAAAGAAATAAACAAGATGACACAGATATGCCATGAATTCATGGACTACTCTCTTGGCCTCTCCAACGAATTCAACAAAGTTTTTCAATCTGAGCTTCCAGTTCCTCACTCCCTAAAGGCAAGTGTCAGCAAACTTGTGAATGATGTTGCGTCTAACTTCACGAAACTGGACTATATTCGCAGTGTTGCTTTGTTTACCGTACTGCATCCTTACCTTTCAAGTGAATACCTGCCTTTAAACCAGACATATGTGCGAATAGCTGCAACCAATTCAATGCAAGGACTCGTAGATGCTCAAGGGCCAACTGATAAGATTCATCTCTTTTACCAGTCTTGTTGAAAATACTATATAGTCCTAATCAAGCACATCCAAAACCCTTCCAAGATGCTTTGTTTGAACCAAAGAATGCATGAAATTTGAAGCCAAAATCTCTAAGGCCACTATCTGCGAGATTTCTTCTTCTAAGAGAAAAGTGTTGCCTCAAGAAAATGGACGTAGAATGGAGGTCACAGTCAATGACCCATGTCACTGAGCTTCATTTGGGAGATGCCCAAGTTGAAGACCTGTCAGTTGAGCAGTACTGGATAAAGATAGCTAGTCTGGAGACTCGCAGTGACAAAATCAAGTATCCAGAATTGCGGAAGCGCATATCACTGATC
>NW_028300012.1:0-2000 GCF_049724085.1 Artemia sp. Qi Xiang Cuo
AGACATGATTCTGTGTGATGATGAAGAAAAGTTTTTTAATTTTACCCGTTTTTCAAGAAGTGAATACCTTGACATATTTGAGCAAGTCAAAGATAAAATTCGGAAGCAGGATACAAACTTTCGAAGAGCTATTTCTCCTGAAGTCAAGCTGGCACTAACTTTGAGGTACCTGGCAACAGGAGCCTCCATGACTTCATTGCATTACGACTTCCGTCTGGGAATCTCTACAGTTAGTGGAATTCTAAGTGAAACTTTAAAGGCTGTTTTTGATAGTCTGTCACCAACTTACCTGCAACCACCCTCAACAAGTCAAATGGAAAAAATTGCAGACGATTTTCTGAAGAAATACAAAATGCCAAATTGTGTAGGTGCAATAGATGGGAAGCACATAAGGATGCAGTGTCCAAACAAAGGTGGATCTCTGGACTTCAACTACAAAGGTTTCCATAGCCTTGTACTACTGGCTGTCTGTGATGCCAGTTATAAATTCAGCTTTACTGATGTAGGCGCCTATGGCAGTGAAAGCAATGGTGGCATATTTGCAAGATCAGATTTGGGAAAAGCCATTGAAAACGGAAGCATACAGTTTCCTGCAAACAAATTGCTACCAGGCTCAGATATAGCTTTTCCCCACTTCTTGATTGGTGATGAAGCGTTTTCACTGAAACCATACATAATGAGAGCGTATCCTGGCAAAAAACTGAATGATCAACAGAGGATATTTAATTATCGATTAAACTCGGTCAGGAGGATAATAGAAAACAGTTTTGGGCTTCTATCACAAAGATTTCGCATATTTAGAACAGAGATAATAGCCCAGAGAGAAAAAGTTTGTCAAATTGTCCAGACAGCAATCTGCCTTCACAATTACCTTATTGTCAATAGAGGTGTCACTCCTGAAGGTAGCTCTTCAGCATCATCTGATGGCTTGGGAGATATACGCCTGGCCACTAGCAACCACAGCTCAAGACCTACCCGAAACCTACGAGACAAGTTGGCAGACTATTTCATGACTGAAGCTGGTTCAGTGAGAGGACAAATGCATAGGGCATTTCAAGGCTCATTTTGATTAGTCCCGATATTTTACTTTTTTTTTTCCTTTAATTAATTTTGTAAACTGTTTATGGATGACTGCAACAAAGAATTAAAGCAAAGAATAATCTCAGAAAGGTTATTAACATTATTTCAATCTCGTTTACAAAAATATATATGAAAAAGGTAACTTCAATTACAAAAGAAGCTCATTCTGTATGCAATGTATTTTTCTTTCTATAATTCCTGATGATACTCAGAATCTCAAGTTGACAGTCCAGTTTGTCTTCCTGCGCCACTTGCTTGAAATGGGGTAAGATCGACTGAAGGAACATGAAATCTGGATCTGAAGTGGGACCACTTGTGTCATCTTTCTTTCTCTTTGAAGAAATTTTTTCAACAAGGTAGTTCTTCAGGGTTTCCTCTAGCTCACTGCTGTCTTCCTTCACTTTAGAAGAAGTACTGACTCCTGATCTCTTTCTCTTAACATGATGAACAGGACCAGGTGATACTGGGAATTCCTTTGGTAGGTTCTCCTCTTTCGACAAGTTAGCAGACCCTGGATCGCAACTTTCCTGTAATAAATCTTCTGGGGAATAAATAATGAAAGTACGTTCAATCTCTTTATCAGATTCTATTTCGGTAACTTCTCCTTGAGTATCACTTGAAGCATATGGCTGGATCTCGTCAGTATAATCAGTCATCATTGGCTTAGGTTGATTAACATTGCTGAAGGTTTTTCTATTTCTAGGCACAATCACATCTTTCAAAAAATCCATCGCAATCAGCATTTTTACCTCTCCCGGCTTTATGTCGACATCTGCTAGACCAGATCCACTTGGGGGTTTCAAGTTTTTCTTGATCCTAGAATATCTTTCCCGAAGGCCGGTCCATCTTTTCATCAGGTCCTCAACTGCAATGAAAGAAATATCTGTAAAACAAGTAACAATTCAAACAATGCAGAGGTG
>NW_028300013.1:0-3000 GCF_049724085.1 Artemia sp. Qi Xiang Cuo
GTCAGGTTTAAATGTAAGATTACTCGGAAACAAAAAAAAAGTTTAAAATAACACAAAAATCAAATTACAAAAATGACTGATTTTGTGCCATTCCTGACCAGAAAAAAATTTACTATGCAAGCACGGGCTCTATTCTGTTTTCTTTTCCCAAAGAAATAAAACAGAAAAGGTGATCTGCCCCTTACTTTTTGTATTGATCTGTTCTGTTCTGTTCCCATTTTTCAGTAAGCCTTTTTACTAACTCCTGATTTTGTGAATTTTCAAATATCTGAACTGAGACGGAAGTCATGACCGAACTTTTTAGATTATATTTTGTTAACTCTGGCGTAAATCGGAACGAACCCACATTGCTTAACAAGTTTCACAGATGGCCTTAGAAAAAACAATCTAAAAACCAAAGCGCATCAACATTTAACAATTTGGCAAATATAAGTAGAAACCTTGCCAAACTGGTAAGCATATAGACAAGTTTACTTCGAGATGAGGCTGTGGTATCTACCTTAACGACATTGACTGGCGAGGGGTTCACCTGCTCTCCATTGTTCAAGAAACTCCATTTGGTCATTCAACTGAAATACTTTGCAATTCATTCTTAATTATTTATTCAGATCTAACGGTTGTTTCTAAAAGGTGCCTCGTGTTTATACTAATCAAATTTAAATCTTACACCGTACTGTACATGACTCAACGCAGTAGCAGATCCAGGGGATGGGCGAGGGGGGCACGCACCCCCCGAATATAATCTGAAGTAGTGTCATTTACTTAATTAACGCCCTGTTGCGCTAATTAAACTTACTCCTAACGCCCGTTTATCGGATCAACCTATTTTGCCCCCCCTAAAAAATCATGGATCCGCCACTGAATCAACGGTCCCATTGAAAGCAATTCGTCTCCTGTTCTCCTAAATTAGATTTGAGTAGAGAGGTAGAGGATGAAAGCAGAAATGTAAAGAGTTCATCTTGGGGCTGCATCGAGTCATTACTGTGTTCGTAATAAGAGGTAGCAAGTTTAAGCAACACACGATTTAATTATAATAAACAAAGCGGTCTAACTTTTAATAGCCGATGCTGAATTATTTGAGCATGACAAAAATATCTACGCATAGACAGTAATCCTGCGGTACTAAGCAAAAAGAAGAAGAAAAAACTTATAATAAATGAAAAATAAAATAAAAAACCGAAAAAAAACGAGGGTAGTTGTCAGCCAGTGGAAAAATATGAATTGAAATAAGCAGATATTTCGACAAGGACCTCCACCAAGTCGTCTTCAGTGCTCAGAAAAAATAAAAAATGAAGACAAAAACAAAATCTAACCTTTTGAAGTAAACCTCACAAGAAAAGACATTCGTTTTTATTCCCAGGGGTGATCGTATCGACCAAGTGGTCCTAGAATGTCGGGAGAGGGCTTATCCGAACGGAAATTAAAAGCTTTAGTGCCCTTTTTAAGTGACTGAACAGATTGGAAAGCAACTAGACCCCCTCCAACGCCTCGTGTTTCTCAAAATCGTCCGATCAAAATTTGGATGTAGCCATTTTGTTTAATATAGTTGAAAAGCCGAATAACTATATCTTTGGAGATAATATGACCCCCACCCTCCCCCCAAAGCTTCCGAGGAAAGGTCTTTAAGTTATGAAATTTGTCCATTGTTTACGTATAGTATCTGTTATTGGTAAGTACGCATTTTTCGGATAGGGGAGAAGAATTTTCTGCTGGGGGGATTTTCCATCGGGAGAACCTTCCATGGGGATGGAATTTCCAGTTGGTAAATTTTTCAGGGGAGATTTTGCACTGGGCGAATTTGCCAGAATTCCTGCAAGAAACTCTTCTTATGTCTTGCTTTCTCTTTGCCGACTCAATTTTACGCGTTGAGATGTTGAAGGTTATTGTCCGGGGTAAATTTTCACGAGGATCGAATTGTCTAGGGGATATATCCATGAGGAGGAGGGATTTTGTCGCGGAGGAGCCAGATTTCCTGGCATAATTTAAAAAATGATCAGAAATTAAATTAAAAAAAAAACAAGTTTGTTCAACTGAAAGTAAGGAGACATTAAAACTTAAAATTAACAGAAATTATTACATATATGAGGGGGGTTATTCCCTCCTCTTTATCTCCCTCTTTACGCTAAAGTTAGAATCTCGCCCCAATTCTTTAAGAACAACTCCTGAAACACAAGGTTCATTTGATTAAAAAAAAGAATAAGCTTTTTTAAAATTATGAAAGACTTTAGCGTAAAGAGCTATGTTACGAGGAGGAGGCAGCCACCCCCAAATATGTAATAATTTATGTTGGTTTTAAATTTTAATGTTGCTCCTTATTTTCAGTTGGAAAAACATTTTTTTTTTATCACACAGAGCGTCCATAAATATGCTAGTAAAGCACAAAAGTAAAAGCTTACTAGCTTTTACTTTCAAAGCTTTACACTTTTACAAGCGTAAGAGAAATTTTTGCCGAATTAGCGGCGAATCTTATCAAAGACAAGCTTATAGCCATCTTTACAGTCTTTGAACTAAATTTCTCAAACCACGGAAGCTTTGATGGAAACAGAGATCAATTTTGGAGCCAAATTTGAGCTCTTTGCAACTAATCAGACAGAAAGTCTAAAATTCTAAAAAAAAAGTCTAAAAAAATAAAGTAGTTGTGACGAAGGAACAGTGCCTTTCCTTTTATATCGAGTATTGCTCAAAATAAAATGAGTGAACAGTGAAAACGTAGTACTTTGGATTCTCGACTGGTCCCACCATCAAATTCTTTGTTCCGTTCTCTTTCTTCAGTAATTTCTCTTTTTCCTATATTCAGGGACTGTTTCAGGTCCTGAAAAAAGAGTGGAGACCGGGTCCCACTGCTGAAGAAAAAACTGGGTTATGGAAAGATGGCAATCCTGAAGTTATGGAAAAGAGTGAGTAGGGAGGCCCCAATAAATACTGGACGAACATAATTTAGGCATGTTTTTATTCTTTTTCTCACTGAGAATGTTTTTTCATGGTTTTTCTCACTTTGAT
>NW_028300014.1:0-2000 GCF_049724085.1 Artemia sp. Qi Xiang Cuo
CCCATAGTAACCAAAAATAAAAAAAACACATTATAAAAAAATTGTCTTTACTAGATTGCAATTAAGAAAAACCCGAAGGGTTTTTCTGTGAGTAATATATATCTTGGCCAGGTCTTGAGTATGGGGGACCTTAGAACACCTAAGGCAACCTTCCAGTGGCAGCCTGTAGGGCCGAGAAGGAAGGGCCATTCCAAGAACACGCTAAGCCGTTCTTTACAGTCAGATCTCGGCTCTCTTATCAGGTTCCTGCAACCCTAGTAGGAGGATGTGCTTGCGGCAGCAGGATATCGGGAAAACTGGTGATTGCTAGTCGATGCCCTAGGTGGGTAGTGGTCAAATATATAATTGAAAATTCAAGTTCAATCATGGTTGCAGGGTCAGCTCCAACCTATTAAACAACGAACCACGGCCAATAGTAACCAAAATACCTGAAAGAACCCTTCTGGGAGAATGATAAAAAAAACTAAAGCGTATGAATGATTATCGAATAAGAAAATAAATATACATCAGAGATATGACTCTGCTCTCTTCATTTCTGACTCTTAAAACTCTTTTATTTGTGACTTTGACTTGAGGTATTCTTATTTTGATTGAATAAAGATGTCCTTCTGGCGCTCATAATGTCTTTTATTTGACTTCAACATCCCTCCACATTCTCAGCTAGTTTCAACGTAATACAGTTAGTCCTTCCCGAGAAGCTTCATCTTAATACCCATTGCAGTTCCTGCAACATTGTCGACACACTCATTTGATAGCCTGGATAGATATAGTGTGTTTTGATTTAATTTGTTATCCCCCTCAACGTTCCGTGGAAATTTCAACTTAATACACTTAACTGTTACTAAGATATGGCATATTGACAATCGGGATGTATATAATGTCTTTTTATTTGCTGTAGCTTCTCCTTAAACATACTTTCAAAGTTTCTACTTTTTAACTTTAGCTGTTCTTAAGATATTTGAGATACACCCGTTTGACAACCCGTATGCACATAGCATCTTTTCATTTATTTTATATATTCCAAACTTTTTGTATAAGTTACAATATATTTGACAATGCAGTATCGTCTTCTTGTACTAGAATTAAATTTTGCCCGCTAGTGATGGGCATATAACAACAATGCCAGTAGAGGAGGGGGTACCAGCGCGATCACTCACCCCTGCTGCCATCTACAATTTAGTTTAATGCCGACGGGACATAATTTATTCAAGGATTATCGATCGAGTCTAATGTGGGTGTGTCAAGGTCAATCGATCTGTTGTTGTTGTTGTTTGGCCACGTGTAATGGCATGAGGGGTGATTTACATAATCGATGGGAGAATTATTGATTTACGAAGGGGGAATTAAGAAACACGGGCCTTACTGGGAACAACACCACCTTTTTATTTGAACGTGCTCCATCCTCAAATTCAGTTTCATATTGGATCGCAGTAACGCCGATATTTAAATGGGCATTGGCCCGTTCGAAAATATCAATTGACCTTAGCGTTACTGGAAATTTTCCCTCTAAACAAGAGAAATCTACAGGGGTGAAATCAGATCCTTCCTTCCCACGTACAGCCCAGTATTCTAAATTTTTCTTTGAAGCGTCACATGCTAAAGGTTTGAATGCTGATATGAGGAAAGCGTACATGAAACATTTTTGGCCTGTTTCAAAACAGATTCGTGGAACGCCCTGACAACCCTCTAAATCAGGATTATATTTTAAAACTATTGACCTTTCCCCCTCCTCTCCCCCTCTTAAAATAAAATGTTTTTTAAATTTAAAAATATTAACACTTAGATTTTCAGTAAATAAAACTACTGACCCACTCCCGTTCTCATTATAATTTTTGAGATGCGCAATAATATGGTCTATCCACTGCATAAAAACTGTTTCATAATTTTCTAAATGAGGATAGACCACTAGCATCTCGGTGTGTACATAATGGTCGTACACCTAGCTTTTTCCCTCTTTTAAATAAAGTATTTTTGAAGCAATTGAAGCCTTAATAGAGTCC
>NW_028300015.1:0-5000 GCF_049724085.1 Artemia sp. Qi Xiang Cuo
CATTGCACAATGTAAAAAAAAATTGTTGAATTTCTAATGTTTTTTTATGTATTGACTATTTAATATAGTAAACACTTTGATTTTAATTCAGTTCTTGTTGTTCATTGAATAGAGTTAGATACAAATAGCAGAGAGAGAAAAAAAAGAAACATAGATTATGTATCAGTTTATAACACCTTTCAGAGCTTTTCTCTGTGGGCCACCAATGAGTGGGAAAACAACACTATTGATGAAAATATTTCGGAATTGAGGTGAAATGTTGACAGCAGGAGATCATCAAACTACCATAAAAAATATATACTATTGCTATAGTGTTTGGCAACAATCATATGATAGAATAGGGACTATTGAACCTCAAATTACATTTATCAAGGGATTGGATGTTGTGTTCAATTCAATTGAACCAAATTCTTGGCCTATTATTGACGATTTAGCCGAATCAATAGAGCAATGGTCTGAGGAAATGATCCAATTGTTCACTTTACTTTCTCATCATGAAAAAATTTCTGTCACCATTATTCTACATAATCTCTTTCATCAGAGTAAATGTATGCAAATTCTTGCATTGAACTGTACTCATTAAATTGTGTACAAAGTTGTTCGTGACTCAAGTTTCCTCATAACTTTAAACAAACAAATTTACCCGGGTAAACCTAAATTCTTGTTGTCAGCTTACAATCAGGCTACAAGCAAACCATATGGATACATTGTAATTGACCTTAATCAAAACACACCTGAAGAACTACGTGTTATTAGTAATATATTTGATCGTGAGATAACAGTATATCTGCCGGTGAGAGATAGAAAAAGATATTAGTTGAAACTATGACGTTGAAGAAGTTACATCACAATAGACACTTGTTCTCTGTTTTGAGTAGTTCAAAAACACGGCTTAGGAAAGTCATATTGAAAAATATAGATCGAGAGTTTATTTAACTCATTTCCGAGCTGTGTTTAAATTTAACTGCAGGCAATTTTCAACTACCAGATTCTATTAAGAAGCACACTAGACAACATCGATCCATTTTTCGTGCACTGTCCAAGAGAAAGACCAGTCAAAAACAGAAAATACATCATTTTATTCAGGCGGGGGAAAGTTTCTTCACATTTTTATTGTCAATAATTACCTGTCTTGTTAGCAATATTCTTTTTTTTCCGTCTCAATTGTAACTGTATTGAAAAAAAATATGGCGAAACCCTATAAATTGACTGCAATTGATGAAGCTCTATGTTCACTGCAAACGTTTGAGGGTAATCTTACAGATTTCCTTAATGATAACAGCATACCTGATGATCAGAAACTTTAAATTTTTCAAATGGCACTTCGTCGTGTTGACAAGCAGAAACCATATGAAATTAAGCCCATGAGTGTCTTGAATGTTGCGGATAAGATACAAGAGGAAAATATCACACAATCATCTGCATTAACACCATTACTACCACTCAAAAGCCACATATCTATAATATTAGATCTATTACCAGCTTTCTATCGGGAACAGAGTAAAAGATTGGTGAATTATTTGAATGAAAGCAGTTATGTTCAAATTGATGCTACAAATCATGAAATCACTCTAGGCAACAACGCTTGCATTCTCATTGACCTAATAACTGATTTTGTCTCTAATCGTAAGAAAACTCTATCCATTGACACAAATCTCTTGAAATATTTACACACATCAAACTTTCCCAAAGCACTTGTGATCAACAGAAAAATTTTAAAAGATTTGCTATCATTCAATAATGAAAAGGATGAGGAGGATTATGATTTTGAAAGAGATGATTTCATGACCCTAATGCTAACAAGTACACCTAAATCCAATTACAAAATCAGTAGCAGCAGCAGCAATGATTCAAATTTAGCCAGTAGAAAAAAGCATCTTTCCCCGACAACTGCCAACACCTCTGTTAGTATACAAAAGGGTAGCGGTGGTGATGCACATTTACATGCAAAATGGATGAAACTCTAAAACGTATTTATGCAAATGATGGTGAGATGGGGAGTCTTAGTGCTCCCAGTACACTTGCTCAAGTCTCAAATGTTCAACAGAGTGTAGCAAAAGGATATTTTCAAAATGAACCTAGCTACACACTTCGAAATCGCAGACTTCGCAATAATCAATATCGGAAAACTAGGGCATTTTACCCTCTGCAAATCACGCAAGCTGATCTTATGACTTTGGATGAATGGTAACGACAAAACAATAAACCATAAAATTACATTCTATTTGCAATTAGTATTTTTAGTCGCTACTCCTATGCCATTCCACTGAAATCTAAGCGCGGAGAGGAGATTGCAATTGCTCTAGAAACAATACTTGATCAAGATTCCTATAAAAAATACAAAACGGATCGAGGAAGTGAATTTGTCAATCCATATGTGAAGAAAATTCTACTGAACTATAATACACAGTTATATCGTAGTCACAGTCCAATCAAGGCTGCATTGGCTGAACGATTGATTAGAACCATTCGTCTTCTCATTTCTAGATATTGTACACTCAAAAACACTGCTGTCTTTATTCATGATTTGGATAAAATTATGCAAGTTTACAATCAACGTCCTCATCGTTCCCTGTCCAATCTTAGTCCTTTTGAAGCTCATCACAATGATAATAATACACTTGACATTTTCATCAAACAATATGCTTCTAACAATAAAAATGGAATAAAAAGCAAATTGATTGTGGGTGATAGGGTTCGAAATAATCGGTCAAGTAATATTTTTGAAAAAGGGAATTACCTATGGTCTACTGAACTTTTCAAAGTATCAAAAGTTCTAGAGACTAGTCCCGTGACCTATTGACTATGTGATAGCAAAGATGATGAGATTTTGGGGGGATTTTACGATTATGAATTGCAAAAAGTTAAGGATAGTGGTATTTATCAAATTGAAAAAGTATTAAAAACTCGAACGCGGAGTGGTAAGAAACAGTTGTTGGTTCGCTGGCTTGGGTATAACTTTGAATTTAATTCTTGGATAGGTGTTGAAGACTTACACAATGTCCCATGTATTCTATGTGACATTCATGTCCAATGTTTCCGATCCTCTCTATGAGGATTTGAATAGAACAAGTGATTTTTGGACTAAACTGTCGCCTACCATTAAATTTCAAGGTAGATATGAAGTTGCTCTCGTCGTGAGTATTATCAAGAATACATATGATGTTCTAAGAAAGGAGATCTCATATGGTATTGAATTACAACCGTTTGAATTCGGTGATGAAGCTGCAATGGCAACTTTTGACTCTAATGAGTACCCTATTGCTAACATCCCCTGCAGGGAGTACAATATATGCATGAACAGTGTCGAGTTATCAACAAAAAAATTGCAAGTGGAAAAAAGGTGGTTTCACTTTCAATTATTCGACGGAATAAAGGAGAATTTATGTTACCAATCCATTTGAGAATGAAAGAATTTTCCTCAATGGTTCTCTGTTTTAAAAACCGTATTATTAAGACAGAAAATTTCAGTGGCAATGACCATGTTATCTATGCAGACTATGCACCCAGCTTCTCCTTGAACAATTGTATATTCTTCTACAGTTCGTTTGTGGAATTCTCCAGAGTTGGTAATTTCAATATCCCCCTTTTACGTGTTCTAGAAAGAAAAAGTACAGAAAATAATGTTCATCACTATAATATAAGACACCTCCAGTATGTTCCTGTAAACACTTCATATTTGGAACTTTGTCAGTTAACACTAAGAACTGAACTCGGTGATTTCTTAGCTGTAACAAAGGGTTTATGTGTTATTACATGCCATTTTCAACCTGTCACGCAAGATGAATAGTAGAAGAATCCCATTTGTTTGTCCTGAATTAATTGTTATGCTGCTGCTCTAAGTCCTCATCAAATAGGTCATGGATTGGACTACTACAAGGGGTATACTACAATGTCTGGCTATGGTCTTGGTAGTTGGTTTGCTAGGTTATTTCGTTCTGAACTACCCCTTGCCAAGAAATATATTGCACCAGCTGCAACAAATTTTGCTGGCTCAACACTACAGGACTGGAGTTCGGGTAAAAATTTCAAGGACAGTCTTAAGGAAAATCTTAGATCTTCAGCAAGAGCTGTTGGCGAACAATTAAAATCTCAACAAAATAGGAAAGGTTTAAAAAGGATGCGTGGTAGTCATTCACTCATCAGTCTCCATTCAGGTGAGAAGCGTAAGCCATCAACAACAACAATTTTGAAAAGAAAAAGCATCAAGAAAAAGAAGAATAAAAAGATTGTTAGATCAAAACAAGGTTTTTTCTCATAAGATGACTTATCTCCCTCATAAGGAATAACAACCATCGATTACTTCTTCATTAAATAGATTGAATGCTGAAAATTTTGTTGTCAGTGTCAAACATGGTTACTATGAACAATTTTATTCTCAACAATCCTTTGCCGGAAACCCACTTTAAAATACTTTCCAATAAAGATGATTTCATTGATTTAACATTTAAATTTATTGATTTAGACGTTGTGGCGAAGAGAAAGTCTGACAATCTAACTCCTATTGCTATTTATGGTCTATCCTATGAAAACTGTATTCTACACAACTTGTTCAGACAAATTAATGCGTACATTAATGGAACATTGGTGAGCACTAGCGATAATTTCTCAAACTATGTAAGCTATATATAATTTATGTTGATGACACCAAAATCATACAAGGAATTCACAAATGATGCAATGGACTATTAATATAGATTAAATGTTGACATTGATGGTGATCTGACTACAGCGGTGACCAAGGAGTATCATTTAGTTGGTAAATTAAATCAGGAAATATTTAAAATTTCCCAATGTTTACCACCCAACGTTAAGATTGACATAAAGTTACAACTTGTTCCAGGTAATTTCTTTTTGAGAAAAACAATTGCTGGAGCACCTGATGCAACGGTCAATCTCACTTCAGCAGTATTTCATGTGCGAAAACAACAGGTCATGAGCTCTGTTTCATTGGCAGTGGAAAAACTGAGAGCCAACGGTAACAACATCAAACTGCTCGT
>NW_028300016.1:0-2000 GCF_049724085.1 Artemia sp. Qi Xiang Cuo
AACAGGCAAGTCTTCAACCCCAACAAGGAGAAGACACTTTCAGACTACTTTCAAACAGCTTCAGCAATGAATCATGGCTGAAGCACCATTGAAGCGCGCAAGTTCGCTTATCGATTTGCAAGCTTATAAAATTAGATGTTCTTCATCCTGGAAAATAAAAAACAACCTTCAAAAGAATGGATGACTGTATTCCTCAAGCAGAACAAAGCAATTTGTATCAGATCTCCCAAGACAACATGTCAAGCTAGAGGAGGCGGTTTTAATAAAGTGGTTGTAGGGAGATTCTTTGATAACATTGCCTTAGTCTATGCAAAATACCAGATCCCTCCGGACCGTGCTTGGAGCACAGGTTAAACAGGTGTTCCAACTGTATTACCATCTTTTAGAGGGCCTGCCATGAAGGGCAAAAAGCAAGTAGCCCAGACAACATCAACAAAACGTGGTCAAAATGTAACGGTGGTCTGTTTTGTTAATGCAACAGGTAACCGCGTACCTTCGGTTTTTGTCTTTCCAAGGATTAATTTCCAACAACGGATGCTGAAAGATGGACCCCCTGATGCTCTGGGACTAGTTCATCCAAGTGGTTGGATTAATTCTGACAACTTCTTGGAGAAAATGAAATTTTTTGTGAAGCATACCAGATCATCAAAAGAAACCAAAACTTCACTTTTACTGGACAATCATGACAGTCGTCAGGACATTAAAGTAGTCAACTACTGAAAAGAAAATGGAGTAATCTTACTTACCTTCCCACCTCACTGCTCGCACCACTTGCAACCTTTAGATATTTCAATCTATGGACCATTGAAAGCAGCGTTGAAAAACAGTTTTAGTGAGTATCTCTATATATGAGATAGCAGGAGCTCAGCCGCATTCCATATTTCGGGAAGTTCAGCATGAGTAACATTGTGGCTGGTTTCAGAAAGCCCGGACTGTGGCCATTCGACCGCAGCACTTCCTGCCGTTCCGACTTTTCTGCTGCTTCAGTTACAGATCGTCAATTGCTGGACAGCCAATCTCAACATGTTGTGCCTGACCCACACGAGCCAGAGCAAAGTGCTGACGAAACTCAAGGGCCTTCTGTAGTCTTTTCCGTAACTCCCGAGCAACTAAGACCGTATCCTCATTTACCGTATCCTCATGTATCCCCATGGGTAGAGGAGTAAAACAAAGAGGAAAAACTAGAATACTTACAGAAACACCAGAAAAGGAAGAGCTAGAACAAATGGTGAGAAACAGAAAAAGGTCTCAGAAGAAAGTTGTCGCCTCCATTCCAGACAAAGCAAAAAAACCGAGGGCCACTGACCGAGGTGATGATAGTGAAGATGAGTTACAGGAATGTCAATTCGTAGATGATAGTTCTCGTGAGTCTCTACATTTCAAAAAAACGGAGCCCGACAATCTGTATGACGTAAAAGTCCTGGCGGCTAATGATTCAGTGCTTGTGAATTTCGTCATTCGAAAAGGAAACGTTTTTTATGTTGGGCACGTAGAACGACTTGTTGATGCTGATGTGGAGGTGATGTTTCTAAAAAAAAAATGGGACAAAATTCGTCTTTGTAGATCCTGTTGACCAGGCTTCAGTTTCAAATTATGGTATTATCTTCAAGCTTCCTTGACCAGTTTTGACAGGTGGTACAAAAAGAGTTGGAAAAGCTCTCGGTTTCAATTTTGATTTTTCCGAGGTGTAAATTTCGCTAAACATGTATTGCATTAAAAATCATAATAATATTTAAAATCTTTATATTTACATTATGATGTGTCCGAAGCAACCCGTGGCATGTCCGAAACAACCCCGCCCTCTGGGGATGTCCTTACGATTTTGTTTTGTTTTTTAACACGATTTTGTTTTTGTTTTTTTTTACGTGCGCGCACGTAACCTCGTCTAAATTAACCTTAAAAAATGAAATAAAGCTATGTCGACTTTGGTATATTGAACAACCTGTAATGTCTCTGATTGGCTCCTAAAAAATGCCCACGTCAAACGATACATTCATTGT
>NW_028300017.1:0-1000 GCF_049724085.1 Artemia sp. Qi Xiang Cuo
GAACCAATAACTTCTAGTAATTTGCCGTGGGAGTCGGATAGTCATGTAGCCAATAACTTGTGTACCCACTTTTCAGAAGCAGGGCTAAAAATATTGACATCTGTGGAATGCATAAATGGTGACGGTACATACCAGAATTTCTTTTCCTGAAGCAAGTAATACAACCATTTATCTTCAACCAGTGAGATCAGTAGAAAGGGGGGTCCGACTCGTGACAGTACATAATTTATGCATGTTTTTATGGTTTTTGTCAGTGAGAATGAAAAAACAGGAATTTTCTCACTTGAAAAACCATGAATTTTCTCACATTTATGGTTGTTTTCATGGATGGATATGTGTGTTGTTCGATTTATTTGATGTTTTTATGGTCTTTGTCAGTGAGAATTTGAAAAACAGGAACTTTGTCCCGTTCATGGATTATTGAGTCTAATGGGGGGCAGGTCAATGACACTTCCTTCTTGTTGTTGCCCCGATGCAAATGTCATGGTGTCCAGAAATAGGTTAGGTTAGGTTAGGTTAGGTAGGTTTATTTGATGTTTTTCTCGGATGTCAACATCAAATTATGGATGTTTTATGGTTTTTGTCAGTGAGAATTTGAAAAACAGGAACTTTCTCACATTTATATCTGTTTTTATGGTTTTTGTCAGTGAGAATGAAAAAACTTGGATTTTCTCAAATTTAAGGATGATAACAGCAGTTCATGTTCTTGTTTTATGACTGTTCGTTGCCAGTGAGAATGGACATGCTCGATGTAAAACTTATGAGACTGTTTGGTTAGCCTGGTCTGAGAACTTGACTTACATAATTACTAGGGAAAATTATTGATTCACGAAGGGGGGACTTAAGAAACATAATAGCTTCTTTAATCTTAGGCCTGAGGGATAAACGTTCTTTAGGTCAGAGAGAAAAATTAATATACTATTTTCAAATAGGGCTTCATTGATCTTTAGTGTCTGGAATTATAAATGACATCACTTGTTATCTTGGAATTATGCTAGAG
>NW_028300018.1:0-5000 GCF_049724085.1 Artemia sp. Qi Xiang Cuo
TGATGAATCAGATTGTGTAGAACTAGGGTGATGGAAATGTGTTCATGATAGGAGTGAACGGTTAACAGTTGTATCATTTCCTGTGAGAACTGTTCAATATATTCAGCCAAATCATCAATAACCAACCACGAGTTAGGTTCAATACTCTTGAAAACATCAAGTCCTCGTATGAATTGTATTGGTATGGTTGTGGCAATTGCTTTTATTTTATCATAGGACTCCTGCCATATACTATAGCAATATTAGATTTTTTTCGGATTCTTCAAAAAAAATTTATCGCAATTTTGAATTATTCTTGCTAACAGTGTTGTTTTCCCCGTCATTGACGATCCACACCGAAACGATCGGAAGGGTGTTTTAAATTGATACATGTTGCTGCTGGGGATAGCAGTCGGACTGCAACTAACGCTAAATCATATTTGCTCCATGAATAAGTAGTAATTTACCCCGTGGATCTATCTATTCAAGAACAACAACAAAAAAACAATATGACATGGCAGCATTTATTTATGAATCGCAATAAAACAAATATGTGTTCAGTAACTATGAATAACGAAAAAAATAATAATAACACTCGTGAAACTATAAACGATGTGAAAATCTCTCCGTTTACCAAAATGACCTCTCTATTTGCTTAGCATGAACAGCACAGGGCAATGATAACACTTTATAAATAAGCACTTATTGTATTTAAAAAAAAAACACTTTTCTGTACAATTCTTTATGTACAATAAAAAAAAAACAATTTCAGTACATGATCATCAACAACACTTTTCTATACATCACTTTTTTTTTGTCAACTTAAACACTTTTCTATACAATAACACTTTTTGTACAACAGGCAAAAAAGACACACACACTCAGGGAAAGTGCGAGTAGCACAGTTGAACTTGATGAATTTAAAGGTGTGGGTTCCCCCTCCCCCCGGGGACCGCGGGGGCGAAGGCCGGCCGGCCGCGGGAAGGGACCCCCCCGGCCGCGGGCGGGACCCCTCCTTCCCCGCGGGGCGGCGGTGCGAAAAAGAAAAGGTGCCATCACTGCTCCGGGTGAGTTAATGAGTCAGTGGTGGTGGTGATGGTTATGGGTTGGTTAGATTAGTCGGTGAGGTTTCGTTATGTCAGGGTCAGTGATAGTGATGGTTAGTCGGGGTAGGTTAATTTATCCAGACCAAGTTGATTGCGATAGTCAACGCATTCAACTCGGTCTGAAATACGATAGTGACCATGAGGTAGGACAGTCACACCATTCTCGAGCACATAGACCTTGTCGGATATAGACTAAAGTTCAGTCTTTTCTAGTCTTATAGCATAATTTCTATATTTTAGAGGGCAAATTGCTCGCACTTGTGACCTCAGCTCTGGAACAATATGTACACACTCTCTGTAAGCACTCCGGTTGACTGTGCTCTGAAAACAGTGTGTTCTTTATAAAATTGCTCTTTACAAAATTGCTCATTTGCAAATCAGTCCCATTTACCTTTAACAGCAGAGAATCTGTATCCCCATAGTAAACTTGAACCTCCCCCTCCCGTGGCCATTGCACCTTGCACACATTGTAAAAGAACGACAACATGAGCTTTTTTGAAATGTCTAGTACTGAACTGCCTCCTGCGATGTTCTAGTCCAGTCCCACATGTCGCTTTTGCCCGTGGAGATGAACCATGCCGGCTTCTATGATAGTAAATATTGTACGAGAAGGATTGTCAAATATCCGTGCAACCTCGTAGGTATTTTTTATAACATCGCAGCAAGGTTTATTCCGTATGCTCTCGGACAGTTTGTCAAACGCCGACTTTAGGCTGAGTTTATGCATTTCCTTCTCCACCTTGGAATTTGCCCTAGAGCGTTTATCGACAAAGGTGTCGATAAACGATTTCAAGTAGGGTCCCTAATTTAACACTAGGACACTATAAATGGGAGTGAATTTGAAGAAGGTGCTAGCCATAAAACGAAAAATTTCTTGATTAGAACAAAGATTCACTTGCGTGCCAAAATAAGGAAAAAGGGCCAGTGTAGAGTGGGTCCAATTAATCCCATGAAAATCAACTGCTGAACTAGTTTATGGGCTCAGTGAGCCCCTGCTCACTGGTCGATTGATACAGGGAAAGACAAAATCTTTGACTGAGTCGTGAAGCGCCAGCGGAATGTGACCGTCAACTTCAAAGAACCATCCTTGTGGCCCATTGTCCTCGAAGATATTAATTTTGGGGAACTTATAAGGTTTCTCAAGCCATTGATATTTCCTACACGGCAAAGAGTAGTGGGACATTGCCGAGGAATATAACGAGTTCATGTCCGAGAACACTGCCTTTGACTTTACAGCGGTGCTTTTTTCCGCTCGGATCGGTTTACAAGACCCGACCCCCATGAAAAACATTCCCCCCCCGACTTTAATGCCCTACAAAAATGTGCTGATATATGTCGGTGAGTAGTCATATGTACTCACAGCTAATTTTTAAAATTAAATCAACCACTAATTGGGGCATGGGAAAAAAATATCATATACATTACCCGAACTCTGAATAGATCTGGTCTGTATTCTTACAGACTATATCCAACAGAGTAAGAACGTCACTGGCCAAGTACAGTCTAAAATAATCCCACCCATTTTTACAATCCCCCTTACCCCACACATTCTGGGCAAACTCATACTCCTCAGCTGTGCATTCACTGTTGGTCAGTGAGTTGTGAAAAGCTTCTATTGTAGGTAGTTTCACCTCGCTTAAGCGAGTGTCAGAACAGTAATAATCATATGCATATACACCTGTGCTGGTTAATAAGTCATACATTTCACTGTCTGGAAAGTGCTGTTTAAGCAAGGGAAAGCTATCAAAATTGTCACTTTTCTGCACTTGAATCAGTTGACTCAATGATTTGGGGAAAAAACTAAAAGAATCCAAAAACCTAATTTTATTCCTGCACGTACGCCAATTATCCACTACCTGCTATTTCAGTTTGAGAAGCAACAGCTTTTCGGCCGATTTTGGGATAATTTTATAGGTATATGAAGTATTTACTCATGGGCTGTGTACTCCCCCCCCCTCCCGGTGCATCCGTGCCAGTGCTGGTAAAATAAATTTTAGGTCATAATTAGAATTGTGGATAAAAACAGGGATAAAAAACTGTTGGCTAACATTTAAATTACACGATTGATGCGCTTCCCCTCTAAAATTACTACCCCCAGAGGATATTTCCTGCCCCAAGTGATCATGGTCTCTGACTTTCCCCCTCTCCCCTCTTTTCCCTTTAGTCTCCTTACCCTACTCTACAAACTCCCCCTTACAAACCCAACATATTTTTTGATTTTTAATCGCGAGACGATCCTCTGCAGACAGCACCATTGGATAATGCGTATTTTTCAAACGAGAAATAGCACCATTAGCCGTGCCAATCAGTTTAGTCAGTGCCTTGACGATGCACTCATTCTCAACCAATATCTCAACTATTTCTAACAACCGTATGGTGTTAGAATTGTCTCTTTGCGCATGTACATAGGATTCTGCAATGGCCAGGTGTTCTTTGATACAGTTTGGATATTGTGGGTCATTCACCTCCACTAGCTTGGCCTCACAATTCAAAGATATTTTGTTGCATTGGAGAAGTGTATTTTGAAAATTTTTAAAACGTAGAATGGCCCTATCCCCTGAAACCGTTTCTACTGTCTGATATCCATGCTGTCTACAATGCTTCATATGATCCCATAGTTTCATATCACTATGGAATTGTGAGAAGCTTGTCGGGCAGGAGAAACGTGCCCCCTTAGGCTTACTAACCCACATAACTCTACTGCTGTCAGTGATAGGGTAAAAATGACCGATTGCATTCGATCCACTAGGCGGTGCGTATTATAACCAAACCTAGTGTTAAACCAACCCAGCTGAGAGAACCCTTATAGGGAATACCACACCCTTCTTTTTAGAACGAGTTCCATCTTTAAATTCTGTTTAGTATTGTACCACTTTAACGCCGATATTTAAATGGGCATTAGCCCTTTCAAAAATGTCAATGGATCTGAGCGTTACTGGATGTTTTCCTTCTAAACATGAGAAATATACAACTGGAAAAAGGGACCCGTCCTTCCCAAGTACAGCCCAGGGATCTAAATTCTTCTTGATAGCATCATCTTCTAGAGGCAGAAATGCTGATATGAGGAAAGCATACTGGAAACACTTTCCATCTGTTTGAAACCAGATCTTCTGGACACCTTGACAACCTACGAGATCTGGATTATATTTTAAAACTACTCTCCTCTCAGACCCTGCCCCCCCCTCTTAAAATAAAATCTTTCTTAAATTTACATATATTTACGCTTAAATTTTCAATAACTAAAACTACAGACCCACTCCCATTTTCGTTATAGTTCTCGAGATGCGCAATAATTTGTCCTACCCACTCGCTAAAAACACCCTCAAAATTTTCTAAATTTGGATAAATTACGCGCATCTCGGAATGTATAAAATGATAGTAAACTTCACTTTTCCCCTCATTCAGATAAAAAACCTTTAAAACAATAGACACCTTAATTTAATCCCTACCCCCCCCCCCCCACAACTGAATTTGTTTCTCCAGTAGTGCACGAATTTTATCTACATAGGCTTGCACTATTTCTAAAGGATCAAAAACAAAATTTCCCCCCATAAGTGTATTAAAGGGATCCCCAAACGTTGCAGTGAAAACAACTATATTATTTAAAATTGTGTTGGATAATTGAAAATCGGGGAAAGATGTACCCCCTCCCCCAAGTTGTTCAACAATATCTGGGGTATGGGAAGCCACTTCATTCGATTGAAGTGGACTCGTTAGGGTATCGGAGGCTGGAGAAGGGGTCTCTGTTAATTCCCGGGTGAAATCCTCTAAAAGCTGCAAAGTGTTCGGGCTCAAGTCCGCATGCTCAACTGTGCTAGCTTCTACATTAAAAAAATCATTTAAAAACTCATCAATATTAAAAGGTATTTCAATGATGTTGTGCCAGTCATTGTCTTGAAACTCCATTGCCTCTTC
>NW_028300019.1:0-3000 GCF_049724085.1 Artemia sp. Qi Xiang Cuo
ATATTCAAGAGGAGTTCAATGATTCCTCCCCGCAAAGGCTTCCAAGGATTTTATGACTACTCCCCACAACGAAATCAGATGGTTTTAGGACTCATTCCCCCTAGCCATAACTCCGTTCAACCTTGAGTGAAGGTATAAAAGTTTGATGAAGGTTTTTTTTACTTAACAACCATATTAATGACTTTCAAGATGATTGGACTGTATGACACAGAATTTTTCAGTTTGAAAAAATCATCTTGCGGTGCTATATTTGAATTTGCATTTTTATTATTGTCTATGGAACTCGTGTTACGATCCAGAAATAGGAAATAGTTACATCACATGTTTCCTTTTCAACCAATCAGAGGGCTTTCTTACATATTAGCGGCAGAGGAACTACGAGGAATGGATTTTTGCTATAGCTTTATTCACTAAGTTTTTAGTTAACAGTGTAATAACTTGAGTGAACAAGCTGAGTTAGAAATATCCTTTTATTGCAACTGTTCTATTTGTAAAGGACATTTTCATGATTTTGAACATTCTCATGAACCTACTGCATGTTTAGACAGCATAGAGGCAGAGACAGATGAGAAGAATCTGGAGGAAACGAGAAGAAAAATTATATGTGAGATGGAGAGAAATTTATACCGGATGCAAGTATGTTCACATAAAAGAAGGATTGATATGATGGAAATAGAAGATCAAAAGAAGAGACTGGAAAAAGAGGGCTTTCTCTATAGTTTAAAAGACAGCAGTGAAAACCCAATGAAAAATGTATATAAAGCAAGATATAACTCGGATTATTATGATGATTATGTTCTAAGAGAAGAGAAAAAGTGCCCCTTTAAGAGACAACATAAGAGGTCGTTCTACGAAAAGGATTCTAAACAACGGAAACCATGGTGGAAGAGTTCTCATATATGATTTAACGTTAAATCTAATTATTCATATGTATAATGAGTTTTATATTATAATCATACAATAAATTTGTTTGTATTATTTTAATTTTCATATACTTTAATTTGATGTTTAAACTTTTTTCAAATCGTGTCATATTCTATGGCGGTCTCAGAATAACGTGGTCCTATGCTCGTACGCAAATAGCATGGTCCTCTTTAAGGATATCGAATTAACCTTAAAAAAAATGAAACTATCTTTTTTATCATGAACTGTTTAGAGACCAATTGTGTATCCAAGAGTTGACTTCGAGAAGGAAATTGTTACTTACTAAAAATTTTTTTCATAATTTCTTGAATTTAATTTCTACATCGTATATCTAACTCGTGAAAACAATAAAGAGTTTGTTACTTACTTAGGATTTTGTCATAATTTCTGGAAATTTAATTTCTACATCGAATATCTAACTCGGGAAAACAATAAAGAGTTTGTTACTTACTTAGAATTTTGTCATAATTTCTTGAACGAAATGTCTTTTTGTTTACCCAACAGGTGAATTCAAGAAAGAATTTGCGACTTAGCTACAACTTTTTCATAATTTCTTGAATGAAATTTCCGTATTGTGTATCCAAGAGTTGACTTCAAGAAAGAAATTGTTACTTAAGGAGAATTTTTAAATAATTTCTTGAATTAAATTTCTACATAATGTAGCTACGTTAAAATTGTTTGTGATAAAGATAAAAAAAGTTACTTAAAATAAATTGTTACTTAATGAGAATATTTTAGTAATTTCTGGAATAAAATTTCTGAATAAATTTGCAACGTGAAAACTGTTTGTGGTAAAGAGAAAAGAAGTTACTTACAATAAATTGGTACTTAACGAGAGTTTTTGAATAATTTAGTGAATAAAATTTATTCATCATGTATCAAAGTGAAAATTGTTTGTGATAAACAGAAAAAAAGTTACTTACTTGGGATTTTTTCATAATTTCTTGAATGAAGTATCTGTACTGTATATCCAAGAGGTGAAATCAATAAAGAGTTTGTTACTTACTTACCTATATTTTCATAATTTTTTGAATGAAATTTCCGTATTGTGTATCCAAGAGTTGATTTCAAGAAAGAAATTTTTACTTACTGAGAATTTTTTCATAATTGCTTGAATAAAATTTATACATTGTGTAACTAAGTTGTGTAAACAATAAGGAAATTTTTACTTACTTATAATTTTTTCATATTTTCATGAACGAAATGTCTTTGTTTATCAAACACGTGAATTCAAGAAAGAATTTGCTACTTAGTTACAATTTTTTCATAATTTCTTGAATGAAATTCCTGTGTCGTGTATTCAAGAGGTGGCTTCAAGAAAGAATTTGTTACTTACTTACTTACAATTTTTCATAGTTTCTTTAATGAAGTTTCTGCATTGTGTATCCAAGAGGTGACTTCAGGAAAGAGTTTGTTACTTGCTTACAATAGAACTATTCTAAAGAATAAAGACGGGTTAAGCTTAAGATATTTATTGCTTAAACTTATTAACAGATTTTTTTTTAGAAAAAAAACACAACAACAAATATTTACATAAAAATAGTACTTGGAAGTTACTCTTATACATCCACAAGCAATGGTCCAATAATATAGAATAGTTTTTACCCTGTTTTATGGCTTTATCACGATCGTGTATGTTCTTATGTATCCACTGTGCGAAGAACCTAACCCTGTCTTAAGGACGGTGATAACACCCTTCAAATTTATGACACTCAAACTCTTCTAGATTGAAAAGTGGAATCCTAGGGTCACACTTTTGAATTAAAACTTTATCTGTAGGTACATTGCCTTTTACGTAGAGTGCTTCAACCCCGAAAAAGCTGCAAATTTCACTGACTTCCTCCTGAACATCTCTCAGTTCCCGACCAGCATTATAAAGTGGTGTAATTACTCTATCATAGAATCCCAGTCTGTTTATATGACGTAATGTAGTACTCCACAAGCTTTTATCATACTCAAACATGTTATAGTTCACTATCCAATGATAACAATCAATTTTTTCGAGTTCCATAGACAATAATAAAAATGCACATTCAAATATAACACCACAAGAAAAGATTTTTTCAAACTGATAAA
>NW_028300020.1:0-3000 GCF_049724085.1 Artemia sp. Qi Xiang Cuo
GTTCATTATTTCTATCTTTTAAAAGATAAGTACAGAGTTTTAGAAACTCAGTTGCCTAATTCCGTGTGGTTTTCCTTTACTTGGTGGTCATTAAAAACGAAATTTTTGTGTAAAATCAGTAGTTTTTTTATCTTTTAAAAGAGCTTTAAGGGGTTTGAGAGACTCTGTTGCCTGATTCCGTGTTGTTTTCATGATCTTTGTGGTCATTATTTTAATATATTATTTGATAATTAAAGGTATTGTGTGTCTCAGTGGACATTTTCCGTGTTGTTTTTCTTCATTTGGTGGTAATTAAAATTATAATTTTTGTGGTATATCAGTAGTTTTGATATCTTTTAAAAAAGCTTTACGGAGATTGAGAGACTCAGTTGCCGGATTCCGTTTGGTTTTTCTTTACTTGGTGGTCATTAAAAACGAAATTTTTTTGTTAAATAATTAGCTTTTGTATCTTTTAAAAGAGCTTTACGGGGATTGAGAGACTCAGTTGCCGGATCCCGTGTGGTTTTTCTTAACTTGGTGGTCATTAAAAATGAAATTTTTTTTAGTTTCAAAAATGCTAGGAGGACTTGAGTTTTGTGAGTAGGGTGAAAAATGATGCTTATTCAATATCCTGGTAAACATTATACTTCATTCTTTTTATTCTAACTTAACTTCTAGGAATAGGACTTCATTCCATCGGCTAAATTAGTTTATTCATGTATAACGGTGAACAAAAAAAGACTATTAATTCTCCATATTCTTCTGGTCATTCTCCCATTCCTCCTTCTCTCTTCTTCTTCTGATTGCATCAGTGAATTTCAAGAAGTTTATCCGATATTGGAATGCAGTTTTTAGAATGTGCCATTGAAGATGTATCGATTGTGGAACTTATTTTTAGCCTCAGGTTCTTTACAGGGCTTCTGTCTTCTTCATTAGCATCTATCTTTCCTTTTTCAACCGACCACTTCGTTTCCGTAGCCTCAGAGTTTCTAAGTTTTCTTTTCAGCTTTTGCTGGGTTTTCTGGGTTTTCTTTTCTACTTTTCCTATAAGTGCTTCATCTTTCATATCAAGTGGAATTTCCTTCTTTGGTTCACTCATTTCGCACTTGGAATGAAAGTCAAATTCGTCATAACGAGGATGTAAAGATCCTGAAGCCAGCAGAGCACAGGACTTTAACTCACTTTGTGTTAATTTGTTTATCACTATTGTAGAGGACTTCAATTGTCTCCGAATTCCAGGTATTTCAGCGAGGCTAATGAAACATCTTTCTGTCATTTTTTTTTCCTGAAATGGAAACAGAGATCATTGACATATTGATCTTTTTCTGCATTGCCAAAAAATATTGCATTCAAAATTCTTTACAGTCTTATGAAATGTAATTAAACAAATATAAAAGATTTTTTCAACTAAAGTAAGGAGCAAGTTTAAAATTCATAACAGATTGAATCTACTTTGTATTTAAGAGAAGGACCCCCAATTTTCTTTTAAAAATATGGAAAAAAAAGCTAACTTCACAATAAAGAGTAAGGAGTTAAGGATGAGACAGACTTTTGATCTTTTACATAATTAAATAAATAAATAAAAAAAAAATTGCGAATATTTTCATTCTAACTTAACTTGTAGGAAATAATCGAGTCAAAATCAAAACGAGCAAATCCCCTATGTCTTCCCAATTTAATTTTCTTTCATGTGAATACTTTTCATTTTAAACTTAAAATACGCTAAATTCTTGATTTTCATTCTAACTTAACTTGTAGTAAATAATCGAGTCAAACTCAAAACGAGCAGAAATTAACATAAGTTGGGTGCAAAATCCCCTTTTCAATTGCGAATTTTCTTTAAAAATTTGGAAAAAACCAATTAGCTGGGATACCAAATGGACACTTTTAGTGGCTTTTGGACACTTTTTTACTTTGAAGATCACAGGGACACTATTGAGTCAAAAAAGGCAACTTTTTGAAAAAAAAGGACACTTTTTGGACATTTTCCAAAATCAAAACCAAATGGCTTTATTTTCTTCTTCTTTTTGACTGCTTTTAATTTTTACTTTACTTTTAGGCTTTGGTAACGGCTTACACACACACACACACACACACACACACAATCACACAAATTCACTCTCACCCACACACACACTCTCACACACTCACACACACACATGTCTGACATAGTTATTAGATATTTCGACTATGCTGAACAAAATGGCTTTCTAAAAATTTGGATTGTGTAACTTTGGGGAAATTGAACATTGAATGGAGCATAGTTTCCCTTTCAGTTTTTTTTTTGGTGACTTAAACAGGGCACTAGGACTTTTAACTGTCATTCAAATGGGCCCTATAGTAGGATGTCCGCTACTATCCTAAGCTTAAGCTGAAGCTAACTACAAAAATTGAACCTAAGATATTTATACTACCATAGTTACGAAGTGTTTATAGAATTGGTGGTCTTTAAAAAGACCGTTGGGTAGTCATGAGCGTGATGACTATTGTAATAATTCATCATTGTTTGTCATCCACTCAGTATGATTCCAATCTATATTAGGGACTTGCTTGTTCTTCTTCTTCTTCTTCTTAGAATATATGACACACATATTTCAAGAAGAAATATCTATTGGTACCCATTTCCTAAGAAATCGAACTTCGTCCTCTAGGTTATGTATTTTACCCGGAAATTTCTCACAAACAAAATCTTCCAGGTTGAATAATGGTATATCTGACTTACATTTCTCTATTAAAAGTCTGTGATAGGGTACATTCCCTTTTGCATACAGTGCTGTTGCGCCAAAAAAAACAGCAAATCTCTCTAACTTCCTCCTGAACGTAGGATAAATCCTTCCCTTTGTTATAGGATGTATGAATCATGCTATTATACAAAACCATTTTGTTTGTAAAGTAAAGTGTACTCCGCCAGCTCTCTTCATTGTACGCATACATATTATAGTTTATAAACCAGTGATAACAAGAGACCTCTTGAAGATCAGTAGTCAACAGTAGAAATGAGCATTCAAAAATCACACCACA
>NW_028300021.1:0-3000 GCF_049724085.1 Artemia sp. Qi Xiang Cuo
TATTTCATAGGTGAATGCTGTCTGAAACCTATAGTTTGGGATATGTAAATTACTATTTCGGGTTTTTCTGAGTTGGATTTCTTAGTCTTTCATAGGCGTGTGGTGTCTGAAGCCTATGATTTGGGATGTGTAATTTGCTATTTTCGACTTTTCTGAGCTAGGTTTCTTAGCCTTTCTTAGGTATGTGTTGTCAGAACATTATGATTTGGGATGTGTAGTTTGCTATTTCAGGCTTTTCTGAGCTAAGATTTTCTAGTATTTAGTAGGTGAATGTTGTCTGAAACCAATAGTTTGGGATGATTAGTTTGCTATTTTGACTTTTCTGAGCTAGGTTTCTTAGTCTTTCTTTGGTGTGTGTTGACTGAAAACTTTGATTTGGGATATGTAGTTTGCTATTTTTGACTTTTCTGAGCTGGATTTCTTAGTCTTTCATAGGTGTGTGTTGTCTGAAACCTATGATTTGGGATGGGTGGATTGCTAATTTAGACTTTTATGAGCAGTATTTCTTAGACTTTCAAAGGTGTTTGTTGTCTGAAACCTATAGTTTGGGATGACTAGTTTGCTATTTTTGACTTTTCTGAGCTAGGTTTCTTAGCCGTTCACAGGTGAGTGTTGTCAGAAACCTAAGATTTGGGATATGTAATTTGTTATTTTTGACCTTTCATATCCGAAGTTCTGAGTCTGTAATATGTGTGTGGTGTCTGAAACATATGATTTGGAGTTATTGGGTTGCTATTTTTTTTATTGACTGAGCGGTATTCCTTAGACATTTTTTGGTGTGTGTTTACTGAAAACTATGTTTTGTGGTGGTTAATTTGCTATTTTTGACTTTTCTGAGCTAGATTTCTTAGCCTTTCATAGGTGTGTTCTTTCAGAAAATTATGATTTGGGAGATATAGTTTGCTTTTTGGACTTTTCAGAGCTAGGATTCTTAGTCACTCATAGGTGTTTGTTGTCTGAAACTTCGAGTTTGGGATGAGTACTTGGCTTTTTCAGACTTTTCTAAGCTAAGGTTTCTTAGTATTTCGTAGGTGAATGCTGTCTGAAACTTATGATTTGGGATATGTAAATTACTATTTTGGGCTTTTCTGAGTTGGATTTCTTAGTCTTTCATAGGTGTGTGTTGTCTGAAACCTATGATTTGGGATGGCTGGATTGCTACTTTTGACTTTTCTGAGCTGAATTTCTTAGCCATTCATAGGTGTTTGTTATCTGAAACCTATAGTTTGGGATGACTAGTTTGCTATTTTTGACTTTTCTGAGCTAAGTTTCTTAGCAGTTCATAGGTGAATGTTGTCTGAAACCTCTGATTTGGGATATATAAATTACTATTTCGTTCTTTTCTAAGCTAGATTTTTTAGTTTTTTGTTGGTGTGTGTTGTCTGAAACCTATGATTTGGGATGGATGGATTGCTACTTTTGACTTTTCTGAGCTGGATTTCTTAGCCTTTCATAGGTGTTTTTTGTCTGAAACCTATAGTTTGGGATGACTAGTTTTCTATTTTTGACTTTTCTGAGCTAGATTTCTTAGACTTTCATAGGTGTGTCCTTTCAGAAACCTATGATTTGGATTATGTAGTTTGCTATTTTTGACTTTTCTGGGCTGGATTTATTAGCCTTTCATAGGTGTGTGTTGACTGAAACCTATGATTGAGATGAGTGGTTTGCTATTTTTGTCTTTTCTGAGCTAGTTTTCTTCACACAAAAACTTACACACACACACACACACACACACACGAAAACATACACACACACACACGTAAAAACATACACACACAAAATCAGAGACACACACACACTGACACACACACACACACAAAAACATACACCCAAACTCAAAAACTTACACCCACACTCAAAAACTTACATTCAAACAAAAACTTAAATTTACACAAAAACTAACACACACACTAAAACTCACACACACACAAAAAAACTAACACACAAACAAAAAAACTGACACTCACACACTAAAACTAAAGCACACACACACACACACACACACACTAAAATAAAAAAAAAAAAATTACACATTCAAAAGAAAACTTACATGAACATAAAATATTACAATCACAAAAAAAATTACACCCACACAAAATCTTACACACACACACAAAAACTTACACACACACACAAAAACTTACACACACACACGAAAAATAAAACACACATACACACACAAAAATACACAAAAACAAAAGATAAATTACACACACAAACACACACTGAAACTGACACACACACATGCCAAAACTAACACGCACACAAAAACTAACACACACACACACACACAAAAACTTACACATGCACACAAAAACTTACATGCACACAAAAACTTACATGCACACAAACACACACACACACACACACACACACACACACACACACACACACACACACACACACACACACACACACACACACACACACACACACACACACACACACACACACACACACACACACACACACACACACACACACACACACACACACACACACACATACACACACACACACACACACACACGAAAACTTACACACACACGCCAAAACTTACACACACAAAAACTTACACACACACACACACAAACTTACACATGCACACGAAAACTTACATTCACACAAAAAATTAAATTCACACACAAAAATAAACGCAAAAACACACACACACAAACACGCACACACACTCACTCACACACACACACACTAACACAAACATAAACACTCCAAAACTTGCACACACAAAAAAACTTACACACACACACACACAAAAAAACTTACAAAATAAAAAAACAAAAAACACACACACACACGCACAAAAACTAAAAAACACACACACACACACACACACACACACACAAAACTAAAGAAAACACCAACGAACAAACACAAACAACCGCACCAACAAAACAAAAAACAAAAAAAACCACACAACAAAACACAACCAAAAAAAAACAAAGACACACACACAAAACTTACACACACACACAAACACAC
>NW_028300022.1:0-5000 GCF_049724085.1 Artemia sp. Qi Xiang Cuo
AATGAGTCTTTCTCCTACACTTTTAAAATGATTGGTTCGATATGATCAAACGTGAAAAAAAAACAAGCATCCAAGAGCATTGTACTCGAAAAAAAAATAACAAAAATATTTCACATTCTGTAGAAAGGGTTTGAAACCTCTACAGTAGAGTTCTCTTGAATGCTGGATTCAATAGCGTAATTTTCATCAGACCCACTCATGTCTTTTTGGGTTGCTTTCCCATTTTTTTTAAGTGGGTATAATTTCTCATTTCTCTACATATTTGGAATCACCGTAAAATTACCGTAACTAGTAAACTAGTATGAATCAAAACTCCTTTTTCAGATGTCTGCTTTTATTAGCAGACATGTCGCTCCTTACTTACATTTTGTCATCACTTACTGTGGATTGTAAAAAATAAATAAGCACAAAAACCAATATTTCCACTTAGGCATCGATAACAACAAAGTTCTTGACGTCACTTCCCTCCCCCTCCTCGTAAGCTTCTTGACATTGCCCATGGATGGTCCCTCCCTCCACCGCTCTGCCCCTTGTGGCGGCATGAATACCAATGGACTATTTTATATCATAAGAAAAAAATACTATACTACCACGAGAAGGAAGCTATCGCCCCAAAGGTCCCTTATTTAGACCTAGTTCAAGCGAAGGGAGGTTAGGGAGTAATTCCTACTGCCACCTAAAGATACCTCTATATTTATTTAAAAATCGTTGAATAGTTTTTGTTTGTTTTAAGTTTTAATGTCGCTCCTTACTTTCAGTTAAAAAGTAGTTTTCTTATTTAATTTCTGAACGTTTTTAAACTAATGCGGGTTCGAATTTGGCTCAGCGTACATGAAAAATTAAAACTAAATTTGTATATCAATTTTGGCCGATTTATTCCGTATTTGAAGGATTCCCCAATCCTCAATGCCTTGCTGTTTACAATAAAGGTGTCATCACTTTTAGAAAAACTTCCTAATCTAATTAAGCGGTCCCCGTGTTTCAGTAGCCGCTCTAAATGGGACAAACAGTCAAACTTTAGCGTAAAGAGCTAGGTATTGAGGATACGGCGACCCTTCATATATGGAATAATTTCTGTTCGTTTTTCAAATAGCGCCAGTAAATCTGGCTCACCATTAATGAAATATACCCTTCCCCCTAACGGACAACTCCTCCGCGGTAATTTTACCCAACTTAAAGTACAACCCCTCGTCAAACTCCCTCCAAGCAGTTCCATCTTCGCTGAGAATCCCCCTCCCTGTAAAGACTTTTACAGTGAGATAAGGAGGCAAAACCCAAACTCTTGTTTGTAGAGATCTTTGTTCCTTTTAAGCTTGTTTTGCGTATTCAATTTAAGTTTCACTCATTTTCAAATTTATCTACTCATTTATCTGAACATAACATACAACATCTGCCCCAGGGCTCTTTGTGATTGTGTTGACCCTAGAGTTTTTGTTATCCAATCTATTGACTTAATGTAACAAAATGGCCATCTCAAAAATTAAATCGGATGAATTTGGGATAAAAAGGAAGGAAGGCTAGCAGCCATCCGGTCCCTTTTGAGCCTTAAAAAGAGAATTAGAACTTTAAATTTCCAATAGAATTAGCTCCGACTAAATTATACGATCATTCCTTCCATTAAAGCCTTATATGCCCCCGGTGCATAAATTACAAATCTTGCCCCCGGGTTCTGGGGGCTGTGTAATCCGTAGTATTTATTTTATAATCTTTAGTATATTTTTGACAAAATGAAAATCTAAAATTTTTGGTCAGACACATATGCGGAAAAGGCGGTTGGGAGGGGGGGCTGTCATAATATTACTTTGGACTCTCAAAAAGGGAACTAGAACTTTAAATTTCTAGTCAATTGAGTCCCCTCCGAATTTTATCTCTTCCATAGAAGCCTTATATGCCTCAGATCATAATTTACAACCCTTTCCCCGGGCTCTGGGAGGGAGGTGTGTTGACCCGAAGTTGTGTTATCTGATTTTTGACTACTTAAAAAATGACTGTCTAAAATTTTGAACGCATTTGGTGAAAAAGTGTTGGGTGGAGGGGGGGGCTAGTTGCCATCGAATCACTTTTGACTCTTAAAATTGGAGCTACAACTTTGAATATCTAATCATTTGAGTTCCCTTCGAAGTTTATACGACCACCTCTCTCAAAAAACCTTATATGCCCCGGGGTCACAACTTACTACACTTGTCCCTGGGTTCTGGGGCGGGCTGTATTATCCATTGAGTTTTTGTTACATGATTTTCTGACAACTTCTAACAAATTAGCTATATAAAAGAATCGATCGGACGCATTTGGGAAAAGTAGGTTGCCATCGGATCACTTTTGAATCTTAAAAAGGAAGCTAGAACTTTGAATATCTAATTATTTGAGTCCCCTCCAAATGTTATGCGACCACCTCCCTATAAAATCTAATACATCCCGGGGGCACAAGTTACAATCCCTAGTCCCCTCCGAAGTTTATCTCTTCCATAAAAAACCTTATATGCCTCCGGGCATAATTTACTACCCTTTCCCCGGGCTTTGGGGGAGATGTATGTTGACCCCTAAGTTTCTGTTATCTGATTATTGGACTATTTAAAAAATCATGACTACCTAAACATTTTGGTTGAATGCATTTGGAGAAAAGAGGGTGTGTGTGATGGGGTGGGATAGATGCCCTCCGTTCACTTTTAATTCTTAAAGAGGTAACTAGAACTTTGAATTTCCAATCAGATGAGCCACCTCTGAAGCCTATACGACCACACCTTACATAAAAACCTTATATGCCCCCGGCGCCTACGGTGCTTACTTACAACACTTGCCTACTGGCTCTGAGGGTTGAATCAAACCCAGAGTTTTGTTATTTTATCTTTAATCTATTTTGGCTATCTCAGACCCTTCAAAAGGGCACTAGAAATTCCAATTTACAATCGAATGAACCCCCACAGAAGTTTGTGCTACCATACCTTCAATAAAACCTTATATGCCCCGGGGCATAACTTACAACACTTGCCCCCAAATTCTGATGGGCCGTGTTATCCCTGAAGTCTTTGTTATATGATCTTTGGTCTATTTTGAACAAAATGGCTTTATAAGAAATTCGATCGGATGTATTTGGGGAAAAGAGGGTTTGTGGAAGGGGGATGATAGTTGCCAAGGAGTACTTTTGACTCTTAAAAAGGGAATTCGAACTTTCAATTTCTAATCATTTGCGTCCCTATCGTGGCTTTTACGACCACTTCTTCTATAAAAACTTCATATGCGCCCAAGGCATAAGTTACAATCTTTCTCCCGGGCTCTGGATGGAGGGGTTATGCTGAGCCCGATGTTTTTGTTATCTGATCAATGGACTAGTTAAAAAACAAACTGGGAATCTCAAAATTTTGATCGATGCATCTGGGGAAAAGAGGGTGTGTATAGGGTGGGGAGGGGGTAGATAAGATAATATTTATTTCAAAAATGAACTGTCACTAGCCTTTAAAGGCCGAATTCACATCGTGAGTCAAATAACAAAAAACAGACACTAACAAAAAATATATATAAAATCAACTCAAATAACAAGATCAAAATTCTGAGGTCAGGTAAAAGATAAAAGATAAAATTCTGAAATAAAAAATAAGTTTGAATATGAAACTAAAATAAAAAGTTAGGAAACACTTGCTGCACTGGCAATACAAGAAATTGGCTATATGCAAATTAAAAACTATTTATTATGTCAGTAAAAAAAAGGGGATAAAGACATTTTGTATCGCAAGGAGTAGAGTAAGAGTTTCCATTTCTGATGCCCCTATAGCAAGGAATTCTGATGCCCCTATAGCATGGAATTCTAACAGCCATATGGAATTCTGATGCCCCTCTACACCTTTTCAAAGAGAGTGACTATCCCCATGCATATAGGTAATACTTCTACAAGACATTACACCTTTTCAAAGAGAGTGAGTATTTGACATTTTTGCAAAAAGGGATAGGGAATTCGCAAATTGGTCAACATGAACGATATTAATTAACGTTTTGAATAATAGGAGTGTGAATGATTCTAATTAGTGATTGGATTGTATGATGGTGGAGAAAAAAAAGGATTAAACTGATTAACAGTTAAGGTAACCCCGAAGGGGTTGTTAACTCAGTTAATTTGTTATAAATTTGAAACATCATCAGTCTATGAAAATGGCTAACGACGATAGAATGACATTGTGAGTTGACCTAGCTTTACCTCTCCGATGTGTCAATTTTGGAGGGAAAATCAAAAATACTCAGAATAGAAAATAAACGGGATCTGCCTAAAGGGGAAGGCTCAGAGGCCCTTCGTTCCCCCATTTTGAGGGCTGAGGAGGGGGAGGGGGAGGGTCAATTTTGGAGAGAAAACCAAAAATACTCAGAATCGAAAATAAACGGGATCTGCCTCAAGGGCAAGGCTCAGAGGCCCTTCGTTCCCCCATTTCTGAGGGCAGGGGAGGGGGTGGGTCAATTTTGGAGGGAAAACCAAAAATGCTCAGAATCGAAAATAAATGGGAACTACCTCAAGTGCAAGGCTCAGAGGCGCTTCGTTCCCCAATTTCTGAGGGCAGGGGAGGGGGGAGGGTCAATATTGGAGGGAAAACCAAAAATACTCAGAATCGAAAATAAATGGGATCTGCCTCAAGGGCAAGGCTCAAAGGCCCCTCCTTCCTCCATTTCTGAGGGCAGGGGAGAGGGGGAGTCAATTTTGGAGGGAAAACCAAAAATACTCAGAATCGAAAACAAACGGGATCTGCCTCAAGGGGAAGGCTCAGAGGCCCCTCCTTTCTCCATTTCTGAGGGCAGGGGAGAGGGGGAGTCAATTTTGGAGGTAAAACCAAAAATACTCAGAATCGAAAATAAACGGGATCTGCCTCAAGGGGAAGGCTCAGAGGCCCTTCATTCACCCATTTCTGAGGGCAGGGGAGGGGGGTCAATTTTAGACGGAAAACCAAAAATACTCAGAAAGTTCATTTTGAATTTCCTTCATTGAAATGCAAAGTTGGAATATTTCAGTAGTGTTTTGT
>NW_028300023.1:0-5000 GCF_049724085.1 Artemia sp. Qi Xiang Cuo
TTGTATTTTTTCTATAAATAAATAAACAAAAAAAGTGTGTATTTATTTAAGTGTTTTTTCTCTCTGTGTCTATGTAAATGTTGTATTTTTTATTATAAATAAATTTAAAAAAAGTGTATTTTTTCATGTTTAATGTGCTTTCATGTTCAATGTAGTATTTTTTAAGTGTTGTTACTTTTTTATGAATATAATAGAAGAAAATATGATCCTTCATTCGTCTTCTTCTTCTCATTCTTTAACGGAGTAGTATTAATAGGGAAATTATTTAGTCATTACATAGCTATAGTCTACAGTTAGTTGTATAGGTGAACTGTTAAAGGGAACATGTATCAATTTAAAATACCATTCAAATCGTTTCTGTGTGGGCCGTCATTGTCAGGCAAAACAACACTCTTAACTAAAATAATTAAAATTGCGAGAATATGTTTGTGGAAAAGCCTAAAAAAATCTACTACTTATACAATATTTTGCAGGACTCAAACAAAAAAATAAAACCAATTTGTAAGACAGGGCTGCTGTAAATGCAATTCGTTCATGGACTTGATATATCCAGCATTATTGAACCAAACTCGTGGCTGATCATTGATTATCTGACTTAAACTATTGAACAATGGTCCCAGGCTACAACTGTTCACTGTTCGCTCTCATCATGAAAAGATTTCCGTTACTCTGGTTCTATACAACCTCTTTCACCAGAGCAAATGTATGCGTGCACTTACATGGAATTGCACCAACTATATCGTCTGCGTAGCGTCCCACGATTCCAGTTCCGTAAAAACTCTCAATAGGAAAATAGACACAGTCAACGCCACATTTAAGCGCTTATTATACAATAAGGTACCAAATGAACTACATGGTTACTTCATGTTAAATTTGAATAAAAATCCAACCGAGAATATTCGTTCGTTCCCAGATATTTTTGACAATGAAATTAAAGTATATCTCCCTGTGAACAGTAAAAAGACCTATTAGTTGCTATCATGACACTGAAGAAACTACATGAAAATAGACGTCTGTTTTCAGTTTTAAGCACTTCAAAACCCTCGGTTAGGATAGCCATGCTCAAATACTGTGTCAACAATGACGTCATGAGTCTATAACCGAGCATTGCTTAATTTCAGTCAGGGGTTTTGTTCATCTGCCAGAAGATGCTAAACGGGGGACTATACAAAATCGGTCCATAGTACGTGCATTAACCTCCTAAAGCTAGGCAAAGATTTTTAAAAAGAAACGACTTCTTCAGGCGGGCGTTAGCTTTTTCACGCTTTTAATGCCAATAATTGCAGGACTTATAAACAGTTTTCTGTAGAGAGAGAGAGAATGCCCAAACCCTTTGAAGTGACTCATATAGAACTCATTCTCTCACCAATCGAACACTTTGAGAACAATCGGAGTAAGTTCATTGACAACGAAAATATTGAGGATGATAAAAACTGCTTTTAATTCAAAATGTACTTCGCCGGGGGAAAAAAAATAAGCCCCATAAGTCAAAGACCAATGATATTAATCACAAAAAAGAATCAACTCCTCAGGATTATGCTGCTGCTGCTGCTGCTGGATAACAATTAACAAAGAGATAATAGTAGTCATTTGTATTTAAATTTGGAAATAGTGGGCCCCCTTAATATTGGGAGAAAATATCACGGCTTCTCCCCTTTCTGATGCAATTCGGCCAGGATCATATTCAAGTTGAGAGTAATAGGAAAAGGACTATAATTCAAGGCAAGAGTTATAATCTACTTGATTTAATCTATGATATGGTTACAAATCGTAAAGGACTATTATCATTTGACGCTCATCTATACAACTTTCTAAATGCATTAAACTTCCCCAAAAGTCTTATTAGCAATAGAAAAATTCTTAAAACATTAAATGAACATGCATCAACAACAAAAACAGCACCATGAAAATATGAACATGAAGAAGAAGATTTTAAATTAATTTTGTAAAATACTAGCACACCTAGTGGAAACTTGATAATGATGGCGAGGAAAAAGCGAAAACGTATCATGTCACCATCACCATCCACAACTAGTATACAAAAGAGTAGCGGATGTTACACAACGTGTTTACGTTCAAAATGGTTGAAGTTCTGAAAGGTGTTTATGAAAATATTGGTGAGGCGGGGAGTTTAAGTTCCCTCACCACTCTTTCCAAAGTCACTGGTGTTCACACTAAAAGTGTACAAGACCATCTACAAAATGAATCAAGTTAGACTCTGCATCGTAATTATAGACTTCGTGATAGTCAATATCGGAAAACTAAAGCCTTTTTCCCATTGCATATAATGCAAGCAGATCTCCTAACTCTAGATGAGGTTCAACGACGTCACAATACACCGTACAAGTACATTCTACTTGCAATCAGTGTTTTTAGTCGCTATGCATATGCAATCCCATTGCAAACAAAGAGAGGTGTTGAAGGTGCTCAGTCCATTGAAATCATTCTTGAATTTGATTCATATAAAAAAATTCAAACGGATTGCGATAGTGAATTTGGTAATCCCCAAATTGCATACCCATTGTTAAACTATAGTATAATGTTTTATCACCTCGATAGTTTTATAAAGGCTGCATTGGGAAAACGATTGATAAGAACTATTCGACTTTTAATTTCAAGATATTGTACATTGAAAAATACACCGGCTTTATTCATGATTTAGATAAAATCGTGTTGATTTATAATCAACGACCTCATCGATTATTGTCCTATTCGACCCCAACAGAAGTTCGTAACTCTGATAATGATGCAATTGACACCATTCTTAAACAGTATTTCAATGAAGCGATTGTCAAGAAGAAAATTAACTCAATGTTGGTGATATTGTTTGAATTAATAGGACAACTAATGTTTTTGAAAAGGGGAATTACTTTTGGTCCACATAACTATTAAAGTGGCAAAAATC
Source organism: Artemia sp. Qi Xiang Cuo (assembly GCF_049724085.1). Taxonomy (NCBI): domain Eukaryota; kingdom Metazoa; phylum Arthropoda; class Branchiopoda; order Anostraca; family Artemiidae; genus Artemia; species Artemia sp. Qi Xiang Cuo. The sequence goes on from NW_028300023.1 coordinate 2,906, forward strand.
CTAGACACTAAACCCATAACTTATCGTTTGCGTGATACCAAAGATGAAGAGATTCTCGGCGGCTTTTATGACTATGAACTACAAAAAGTTAAAAATAATAGTGAAATCTATCAAATTGAAAAAGATATTAAAGACTCGTACTCGCAGGGTAAGAAACAGTTACTTGTTCGGTGGCTAGGATATAACTCTGATTTTGATTCCTGGATTTGTGTTTAAGATATTGACAATGACCAATGATATCTATGTAAATTTTATGTCAAATTTTTACGATCCTCTCTACAATGACTTGAATATGACAAGTGATTTTTGTACAAAACTCTCACCCGCCATCAAATTTGACGGTGGATATGAAGTGGCTCTTGTCGACTGTATTCTCAAAAATACCTATGACATCCTGAGAAAAGATCGTTTGTATGATATAAAAGTTATACCATTCGATTGGTCACTTTTTGTCGAGTATGGATGGGTTGAAGCACTTAAATCTAGTGAATATCCACATGTCAAATTGAAATATATAGAATATGATAACATGACAGATTTGTGTCGTACAATCGATAGAAAAATCTCATATCGTAGGAATGGTACATTCCATTTTAACTATTCAGTGGAACACGATAGGATTTACATTACTCTCACCTGTTGACACTGAAATAATTATTGTCAGATAATATGAAGAGTCCGAGGCGAAACAGGATATCAGCAATAACTGAATCGTAAGTGCACATGGATGGATCATATTCGTTGAAGCCAAGAACGTCCTCAGATTATCATTGAGAATAATTGTTTCAGTGTCAACAGTTGAGCTAATGTAAATCCTATCGTGTTCCAATGAATAATTAAAATTAAATGTGCCATTCCTACGATATGAAACTTTTCTATTGATTGTACGACAAAAATCTGTCATACAATCGTATTCAATATATTGTAATTAGGAATGAGGATATTCGCTATATTTAACTGCTTCAACCCATGCATAGTCGACAAAGAGTGTCCAGTCGAATTGTATAGAATTTATATAATACAGAAGATACTTTCTCAGAATGCCATTAATATTTTTTAGCATACAGTCGACAAGAGCCACTTCATAGACACCATCAAATTTGATGGCGGGGATCAGTTTTTTTTAAAAACTACTCGTTGTGTTCATGTCGTTATAGAGAGGATCGAAAACATAGGACAGATAATTTACATAGAAATCATTAAGCCTTTTTAGTATCTTCTACCACAATCAAAGAATCAAAACCACAGCTACGTCCTAGACCCCAAGCAGGTAACTATTTGTTACCCCTGCGACCTCGATTCTTCAATATCTTTTTAAGTTCATAGATTTCACTACTATTTTTAGCTGTTTATACTTCATAATATTACAGGCTGCCAAGAATATCCTTATGCGTGGTATTGCACAAATGAAAAGTTATGGGTCTAATATGAAGAGTTTTCGCCATTTTCGAAAGTTCTGTGGACCAAAAGTAAGCCATTTGATCAAAAACATTAGTTATTCTAATAATTCGAAAAGTATCAAAAAAATTATATTGATTATTCTTCTTGACAGTCATGTCTTCGGACTATTTAATAAAAAAGTTGTCAATTGTATCATGATCAGAATGATGAACTTCTAATGGGGTTGAGTTGGACAATGATTGATGAGCACGATGATTATAAATCAACATGATTTTATCTAAATCATGGATATAAGCCGGTGTATTTTTCAACGTACAATATATTGAAATTAAAAGTAGAATAGTTCGTATCAATCACTTGGCCAATGCAGCTTTTATACTTTATACGTTCGAGCTATGGCTGGGATAGAACAGTATACTATAGTTCACTGATACTTTTGCAAAATGGGAATTACTAACTTCACGAACACGGTCTGGTTGAATTTTTTTACATGAATTAATTTTGAGAATAATTTCAATGGCCTCAGCAATTTCAACCATTATTTTTGTTCGCAATAGAGTGTTATACGTAGAGCGACTAAAAATACTGAGTGCGAGTAAGATGAACTATCCCTAATCAATATGAAATTATTGAGCATCACATAGAGTCGAGAGATCTAATTACGCTATATATGATGGGTGAAATGCCTTAGTTT
>NW_028300024.1:0-5000 GCF_049724085.1 Artemia sp. Qi Xiang Cuo
AGTTTAATATTAAATTTTCTCAACGAAGCTAAGAACAGTTAAAGTTTTCTTCTGAAATTTAGCAAAGAACACACTTCAATTCTAATTTCTCCAGAGAAAAAAAAAATCTTCCACTTCAGTTCATTATTTCACAAAGACATAAAGAAATTTAAAGTTCAATTCTAATTTTTCGGTGGAAGATAGAAAAAGTAATACCATACTTGTGAATATTTTCACGGAAGATAAAAAGTTCTAGTTCAATTTAAAATTTTCTCAACGAAATCAAGGAAAGTTCAAGTTCTCTTCTGAATTTTCTAAATGAAAAAGAAGTTAGTCAATGGTCATTTCTATTTTTTCCAAATAATATAAAAATTTTCCACTTTAGTTCAGATCTGGCTCGAAGAGATGAAAAATTTAAAATCCTGTTCCAAATTTTTCACTGAAGATAAAAAAGTTCAAGCTCTCTTCGGAATTTTACCAAAGAACACAATTCAATTCTAATTTTTCCAGAGAAAATAAAAATCTTCCACTTAAGGTATTTATTTCACAAAGACATAAAGAAATTTAAAGTTCAATTCTAAAATTTTCGGTGGAAGGTAGAAAAGGAATACCATACTTGTGAATATTTTCATGGGAGATAAAAAGTTCTTGTTCAATTTACAATTTTCTCAACGAAGTAAAGAACAGTTAAAGTTATCTTCAGAATTTTACCAAAGAACACACTTCAATTCTAATTTCTGCAGAAAAAAAACACTTCCGCTTAAGTTCTTTATTTCACAAGAATAAAGAAATGTAGAGTTCAATTCTAGATTTTTCCTCGGGAGATAGAAAAATCAATACAATACTTTTGAATATTTTCACGGAAGATAAAAAGTTCTGGTTCAATTTAAAATTTTCTCAAAAATGTCAATGACATTCATAGTTATCTACTTAACTTTAAAATTAACAAAATTAAAATCAAGTTTATAAAGAGAAAAAAAAAATCTTACAATACAGTTAATTATTTATCAAATACATAAAGAAATTTAAAGTTCAATTATAAATTTTTCGGTGGAAGATAGAAAATTTAATACCATACTTTTGATTATTTTGACGGAAGATAAAAAATTCTAGTTCAATTTAAAATTTTCTCAATGAAGTGAAGAAAAGTTCATGTTCTCTACTGAATTTTACCAAAGAACACAATTCAATTCTAATTTCTCCAGAGAAAATAAAAAGCTTCCACTTCAGTTCTTAATTTCTCAAAGACATAAAAAATTTAAAGTTCAGTTCTAAATTTTTCTGTAGAAGATAGGAAAAGTTATACTATGATTGCGATTATTTTACAGTGAAGATAAAAAGTTTCACATTAATTCTAATTTTCTTAAGTTCACTACCGATTTTTTTTTTGCAAAGAGATGAAAAATTTAAAGTTCTGTTCCAAATTTTTCATAGAAGATAGAAAAAGTTATACTTTGATTTGAATATTCGACATGAAGATAAGGAGCATCACTTTAATTCTGAGTTTTCTCGAAGAAGTGCAAAATTTTCAAGTTCTCTTCTGAAATTTATTAAAGAAGTAAAAAAAGTTAGCTCAATTCTGAATTTTACCAGTGAAATGAAAAAAGCTTCCACTTGAGTTTTTAATTCCTCAAAGGCATAAAAAATTCAAAGTTCTCTTCTAATTTTTCCAAGAAAATAAAAGGCTCCACTTCAGTTCTGTTTTTTTTTTCACAAAGAGATGAAAAATTTAAAGTTCTTTTCTAATTTTAAATTGAATTTTAGCTCCTTTGTTTTATGTATTTACCCATCAAATTTTTAAATTCGAAAATGAATGACTCGTTCTATTATTAAAGACAATCGTACAAACTCGTTCATCTAACCTTCAAAACAATAGGTTAGGTTAGGTATAAATAAATATTAATAAATAAATAGAAACATTTCTACATGTTTAAGTTAGGTTAGGTTAACTTATCATGAGTGCTCGTGATAAGTTAACCTAACCTTTTCCGGCGAGTATGGTTAGCTTAGGTTAGACTAGATTAAGTTAGGTTAGGTTAGCCTACGTACGCTTCACTTAGGTTAGCTTAGGTTAGGTGAGAGACATGCAAAAAGTTAGGTGTATGATTAGGTTAGGTTAGGTTAGATTAAGCTAGTTTAGTTTATTTTAGTTTAGGCTAGTTTCGCAGACTACCGCGGGCTTCCTACGCAAAACATAGCATAACCTAACTTAACCTAACCTAACTTAATCTAATCTAACCTAACCGAATCATACACCTAACTTTTTGCATGTCTCTCACCTAACCTAAGCTAACCTAAGTGAAGCGTACGTAGGCTAACCTAACCTAACCTAATCTAACCGAACTTAATCTAGCCGAATCTAACCCAACCATAATCGATGGAAAAGATTAGGATAAATTATCACGATCACTCATTATAAGTTAACCTAACCTAACCTAACTTAAACATGTGGAAATGTTTCTATTTATTTATTAATGTTTATTTATACCTAACCTAACCTATTGTTTTGAAGGTTAGATGAACGAGTTTGAACGATTGTCTTTAATAATAGAACGAGTCACTCATTTTCTAATTTAAGAATTTGATGGGTAAATTCATAAGACAAAGGAGCTAAAATACGATTTAAAATTATAATATAAATTTATCTTTTTCATCTCTGTGAAGAAAAAAAACATACATAAAATGAAGTCTTTTTGTCTTCTTATTAAAATTACAAGAGAACTTCGAATTTCTTATGTATTTGTAATATTGTTTGATCTCACAGAGTATTTTTTCATTTCAGTAGTCTAATTAAGAATTGAGCTAACTTTTTTCAATTCTTTAAGAAAATTCAGAAGAGAACTTGAACATTTTGCAGTTCTTCAAGAAAACTCAGAATTAAAGTGATGCTCCTTATCTTCATGTCGAATATTCAAATCAAAGTATAACTTTTTCTATCTTATATGAAAAATTTGGAACATAACTTTAAATTTTTCATCTCTTTTCAAAAAATCGGTAGTGAACTTAAGAAAATTAGAATTAAAGTGAAACTTTTTATCTTCACTGGAAAATAATCACAATCATAGTATAACTCTTCCTATCTTCTACAGAAAAATTTAGAACTGGACTTTAAATTTTTTATTTCTTTGAGAAATTAAGAACTTAAGTGGAAGGTTTTTGTTTTCTCTGGAGAAATTAGAATTGAAGTGTGTTCTTTGGTAAAGTTCAGAAGAGAACATGAACTTTTCATCACTTCATTTAGAAATTTTTAAATTGAATAAGAACTTTTTTATCGTCCGAGAAAATAATTACACGGATGGTATTGATTGATCTATGTCAAACCACAAAACTTAGAATTTAACTTTAAATTTATTTATGTCTTTGCTAAATAAATAATCGTAGTAGTAGAGTTTTGTTGTATCTGGTGAAATTATAAATGTAGTGTGTTTTGTGGTAAAGTTGAGAAGAGAACTTGAACTTTCCTTGACTTCGTTGATAAAATTTTAAATTGAACTAGATCTTTTTATCTTCCGTGAAAATATTCACAAGTATGTTATTACTTTTTATATATTCAACGGAAAAATTAGAATTGAACATTAAATTTCTTTATGTCTTTATGAAATAAGGAATAGAAGTGGAAGATTTTTATTTTCTCTATAGAAATTAGAATTGAAGTGTGTTCTTTGGTAAAGTTCAGAAGAGAACTTGAACTTTTCTTCAATTTGTTGAGAAAATTTGGAATAGTAATTAAAATTTTTCACCCCTTTGAGAAAAATCTGAACTAAAGTGGAAAGTTTTTATATTATTTGGAAAAATAGAATTGAATAAAAATTAATTTTTTTTCATTGAGAAAAATCAGAAAAGAACTTGAACTTTTCTTCACTTCATTGAGAAAATTTAAAATTGAAATAGAACTGATTATCTTTCGTGAAAATATTCCCAGCTATTATATAGCTTTTTCTATCTAATATGTAAATATTTTTAATTTTTAAAATTTGCTTAAGAAGCCTGTTAAAACAATAAATTGTTCTTAAATACCTTTGAAAAGTATTTCTCGGGGGTGGAGAGTACAAAAAGATGTAAAGTCTAGTTGTGGTGAAAAAGATAAGTAATTAAAGTTGGAATTTGTGATTAGGATGGACATTTAGAAAGTAACTTGCTCTGAAATGTTCTTTGAAAGGTATTTCTTGGTTTTGAGGTAATAAAAAATCTGTAAAGTATTGTTATGAGTGAAAAAGATAAGTACTTCAAGTTGGAAAATGGGGTTAGGAGGGACATTAAGACAGTAACTTGCTCTGAAATGCCTTTTGAAATGTATTTCTTGGTGTTGAAGTAACCAAAAAGCTGTAAAGTATATTTGTGGGTGAAAAAGATAAGTACTTCAAGTTCCAAAATAGGTTTAGGAGGGACATTAAGAAAGTAACTTGCTCTGAAATGGTCTTTGAAAAGTATTTCTTGGTTTTGATGTAACCAAAAAGCTGTAAAGTATAGTTGTGGGTCAAAAAGATAAGTACTTCAAGTTGGAAAATGGGTTTAGGAGGAACATTAAGAAAGTAACTTGCTCTGAAATGGACTTTGAAAAGTATTTCTTCGTGTTGGGACATTCAAAAAGCTGTAAAGTATAGTTGTGGGTGAAAAAGATAAGTACTTCAAGTTGCAAAATGGGGTTAGGAGGGACATTAAGAAAGTAACTTGCTCTGAAATGGTCTGAAAAGTATTTCCTGGTGTTGGGACACTCAAAAAGCTGTAAAGTATAGTTGTAAGTGAAAAAGATAAGTACTTCAAGTTATAAAATTGGTTTAGGGGGCACATTAAGAAAGAAACTTGCTCTAAAATGGTCTTTGAAAGGTATTTCTTGGTGTTGAGGTAACTAAAAAGCTGTAACGTATAGTTGTGGGTGAAAAAGATAAGTACTTCAAGTTGGAAAATGGGTTTAGGATGGACATTAAGAAAGTAACTTGCTCTGAAATGGTCTTTAAATAGTATTTCTTGGTGTTGGGACACTCAAAAAGCTGTAAAGTATAGTTGTGGGTGAAAAAGAT
>NW_028300025.1:0-1000 GCF_049724085.1 Artemia sp. Qi Xiang Cuo
TAGTTAATTACACTATTAATAAATAAAATAGAATACCCATTTCCAAAAAGTATGTCCTTGATATTACGACTGCTCTTTTAACTTGTGGGGGGTGGTTTCATTTAAAATGCAAATATCTATTATTTTGTGTTGGTTTTCTATAAATAGCGAGTTTTATTTCTAAAGTAAACTGCAAAGTTCTATCGTATGTATTAAGGTGATCTAAAAACCCTTAAGCTGATTTTCCCCGTAGTTCCAGAATGAAATTACGTCATCCATGTAACGTCCCCAAAAAATATGTTTCAAAATATACGAATCTAATGCACAATTTTCAATATGTTCCACATAAATATTCGCCAGTAATCCGGAGAGGGGCGCGCCCATCGCTAAGCCTTTAATTTGCTGGTAAAAAGAATTACGGAATAGAAAATACATTTAGTACTTGTTACAGAGTTTAACCAAGGTCATTAAGACCTCAAAATCTATTCCTGCTGCCGAAGCTTCTATTAAGTGATAATTTTCTTTGATTTTATTTTCTAATAACTGTTCAGATACTGCGACATCAATATTTTTATGACATTGAAACAATGTCAGTATCTGAACAGGTTTTTAAAATATCTTGTAGAGCATTTAGTGTAGAGCATTTTTGTATACACTAAATGCTCTACAAAATATTTTAAAAACCAATAGACATTAACACAGAACCGGTCACAAAAGACCTTTGAGGTTAGCTACCAATAAGGCTGGATTAGCAATAAGAACGTTTTTTAAATTAGTTTTCTTTCATTTTATTGAATCGCCTTGTTTTAACTTACTTTTTTTATCAGTCCTGGTTGAACTTCGCTGAAGTAAGGAAGCTAGGACTGCTTTGAAAAATTTTTAGTTTGTGTTTTATTGGTCATATGTTGTTGTGAGTCTTTTTTCTTTTATATATTTTTGTCTTGCTGAGGACGGCCCTTGGAAGCACGGCCGAAATACTCGTTCAAAGTATCTCCCCTGTCCTGCAAAAATATTTCCCTGT
>NW_028300026.1:0-2000 GCF_049724085.1 Artemia sp. Qi Xiang Cuo
CGGTGTCAATACAACCCCTAAGGGCCCAGGAGAAGGCGTTCGAAGTTATGCCCTAAAGGCATATATGGTTCTTATGAAAGGAATGCTCGTATAAACCTCATAGAGGGCTCATTTGATTGGGAATTGAAAGTTCTAGTTCACTTTTTAAGAGTCAAAAGAGTTGTAGGCGTTGTAAGTGTTGTCCTGGGGTCGTATATGGTTCTTATGAAAGGGTTGCTCGTATAAACTTCAGAGAACGCTCATTTGATTGGAAATTGAAAGTTGCAGTTCAATTTTGAAGATTCAAAAGATATCCGAGGGCAACTAGCCCCCCCCCACACACACCCTTTTTTCCCAAGCCCATCCGAAAATTTTTTTCTAATAGCCATTTCATTAAAAATAGTTCAAAGGTCAGATAAAAAAAAATCCTGTGTCGAAGCAACCCCCCAAGGCCCGGAGGCAGGCGTTATGTGTAATGTTCTAGGGGCATATATAGTTCTTATGGAAGGGATGCTCGTATAAACTTCGAAGAGGGGTCATTTGATTGGAAATTGAAAGTTCTTGTTCACTTTTTAAGAGTCAAAAGAGATCGGAGGGCAACTAGCCCCCCCCCCATCCTTCAGTCCTAAATGCATCAGATAAAAATTTTGAGATAGATATTTTGTTAAAAATAGTTCAAAGTTCAGATAACAAAAAAATCCGGTGTCGGCACAAGCCCTTTTCCCCCAAATACATCTGATAAAAAATTTGAGGTAGCCATTTTGTTAAAAATATTTCAAAAATCATATAACAAAACCCCTACGTGTGATCATTTCGTTAAAAATACTTCAAAGGTCAGATAAGAAAAACTCCTGTGTCGACAACCCCCCCCCCCCCCAGGGCTCGTAGCAGGCATTGCAAGTATTTCTTCTGGGGGCATATATGGTCCTTATGGAAGGTATGCTCGTATAAACTTCGGAGAGGGCTCGTATGATTGGAAATTGAAAGTTCTCGTTCACTTTTTAAGAGTCAAAAGAGATTAGGGGGGAACAAGCCCCCCTCTCCACGCCCTGTTTTCCTCAAACCCATCCGATAAGAACTTTGAGAGAGCCATTTTTTCAAAATAGTTTAAAGGTCAGGTTGTGTCTCCGGTGTCGTGTCTCCGGTGTCGACACAACCCCCCAGGGCCCGGGGGAAGGCATTGTAAGCTATGCCCTGGGGCCGTATGTGGTTCTTATGAAAGGGATGCTCGTATAAACTTAAGACAGGGTTCATTTGAATGAAAATTAAAAGTTCTAGTTCATTTTCTAAGAGTAAAAAAATATGGAGGGCAATTAGCCCCTGACGCCCTTCATGCCTTTGGGTCTATCAGATGGATAACCCCATCCGATAAAAATTTGAGGTGACCATTTTGTTAAAAATAGTTCAATCATCAGATAGTAAAACTCCGGGGTCGATACAGCCCCTCCTCCCAGGGTCCAGGGACAGGCGTTGTAAGTTATACTCTGGGGATACAAATGGTTCTTATAGAAGGGATGCTCGTGTAAACTTCAAAGAGGGCTCAATTGATTAAAATAGAAAGTTCTAGTTCACTTTTAAAGAGTCAACAGAGACCGAAGGTTAATTAGCCCCCTCTCCCCACACCCTTTTTCTCCAAACCCATCCGATAAAAATTTTGATTTAGCCATTTTGTTAAAAATAGTTCAAACACTAGATAATAAAAACTCCGAGGTTGACACAAACCCATTTTTTTACTTTGATATTGTTACTTTGATACCAGTTTTGATACTTTGATGAACATTTGGTTTTTTTTTTTTTTAATTTGATTTTGAAATAAGGAATTTTTAAAAACTTGAAACTTTTATCAAAAACGAACTAAAATTAATTTAAAAAAACTTTCCGAAAAATAAGCTTTTCAAAGAAAAGTAAAGGCCATTTTAAACTTAAGCTCAGTAGATACAAATACCTGTTGAAATTCAAACTTAAAACGACCAGAAATTACTATTAAAATAAATGAAGCCCAAAACGGACAGAAATCAAAT
>NW_028300027.1:0-5000 GCF_049724085.1 Artemia sp. Qi Xiang Cuo
CGATACTACATGGAGGTAGATAGACAGAGTAAGGACGAATGTAGACCTCAATATATCCATTTGTCTGCTAATGTCTTCCCTTTTTCTTGGCTTAAGCGATTTCATGGGGTTCTAGGTTTAACTTTTGCATTTCTGCCACTTCTCCGTGGCCTTCCTTTGGGACTTGCCTTCTTATTCTCAAAATTATTCCATAATTGAAATTCAGTAAGGCTCTTATAGTTAAGGAAATCGTAAAAACGACACATACAGTCAGTAGTATGTTCCACCAAAAATTGGTTGAGAATAATCCGTATCTCTCATCTACGTACATTAATCTCTGGTCTTCATTGGTAAATAGGGGGATCTGGGAATCTAATGCTTCTTTTATTTTTGTAAGTGTCAACGTTCCTTTATTATTTTCTATTTTTGACCATATTGAGGTTTTTATTTCCTCGCTCTCTATATTTGGAATAGTATACGACAGGTTGATTGCCTTGAAATTGATTATTTTAGGACTTATTATATTCGTACTCGTGGTAATTAACGGTGTTTGAACTGTTGATTCTTTAGTTACGAGTCGACATCCTTGTTTTATGGTTATCGTACCCACATCTTGTAGTAGCAATTCGGTCCTATAACTTGGGTCAATTTTCTCCGTATTATTATAGCAAGACAAAGTCCCAACAGTTTCTCTTAGGACAGAAAACAACCATAGGTCGTTCCTCAGGTGTATGAATACTTCTCGTTTATTACTTCCTAATAAGGCTTCGCACGAATCTGGTATTTCTTCTTGTTGCGTGTCTTTTAAGAATATATCTAACATACATGATCCAGACTTGACATTGTAAATGGGTAACGTAAGTTGGCAAACTAGGTTTTTGAATGACACACACTCTTTTAAATCGTGGGGGTTTGCTAGGGCATATTTTCGTCTATCTTGATCAACAAGTAAATAGTCAGCTTCGGGTGTGATAGTCATAAATGAATTCGTTTTCCTTATGTTAGCGGGGAAGGTCGAGATTTTGTACAAGTCATATATCGATTGTTGGTTTATCAATGGAATTGTCACTACTTCGAATAATTATTCATTTATTTCCGTGACGTGTACTTTTAGCTTTGTATAGTAAAGGAATAAATTTGATACTTCTGGTTCTATAGGTAAATGTAAACCAAACGTTAGGTGTGTTTTAATTTCGTCTAGAATGCTTTTTAAGTTCGTAGGGTCTACTAGGTCGTATGACAAGGTTCCTCCCGTGAGGGCAAATAAAGCGAACTCAAATTTGCTAATGTCAGTTACTAGATTTAGTAATGACATGGTGATTATATCGAGTGACACCATGGTAAGGCTTGAATCGGTCACTACACGATCTACTTCCTTTCTTAAGTAATTCATTACCTTTACAGTTTTTGAGATTTTCTTGGATATCATTTCGACTTTATCTCGTTGGTAGTTAGCTATACTTGCTTGTATTTTCTGGACATGTAATGTTATGTTCATGGCATTATTCATTTTTTTCAGATTTTCCCTTAGGATATTCAGGTCTGCTTCCGTTGTTAAACCAAAAAGGCGGGAGGCGAGTTCTCCTATGATGGGAATTAGGCTTGTAGATCTCCGATATTTGCTTCTTCGAAAAAATACTTCAAAAATGCTCGTCGTACTTTGTTTTAATTTTTGTATTTCTGTATTAAATAGTTCAAACAAGGCTTGTAATCTTTGTCTGTATAATATTAAAAAGGCTTGGTGATTCGACACTTTTTGGACGTTTTTCTCGCTTAGATCGGGTAATGGATCAATATCTTCTGTAGCTGGCTCGTTGGCCATTGCTAATCTAGCACAAGTGCGTTTGCCGTCTATGGTCCAACATTTCTTGTGTACGTAGTCATTTTCTTCTTCTTTTTCATAACTATTTTTCTTTTCTTTAGGTTTAACCGCTTGTACTTTTATTGTTTGTATCTGAGTATATTTTACTGGAGTTCCTGCGTTCACGCCTATAGTAAATATGAATTTCGGCTGGGTTCGCGTAAACGTGGGCCCTTTAGACCAAGTACATTTTGTTATTATTGTTGGTTTCAGATAGGTCAGTGTGGTCAAATTTTCAGGTGAATGCTTACCAAGTTTGCGCATTTCTGGGACTGTGCTTGTCGTAGTTTCTGACATTGAAGATTGTATTTCTCTTATTGATTCTTCATGAACCGGTGGGGTGGTTTTTGTGGGTTTTTCCTTCCCTTCGGTGGGGTTTTCGTTTCTATTATCTTGCTGTGTATTTTAAAATTTCAAATCTTTTAGGTTAATAACTTGTCTGTAGTCTTTCTCCTTTTCAAGTTTTGATACCATTTGCTTTGTAATATTTTCTCATCAAGATTCTGCAACAATTCCTTGAGAAAAGTCCATAGGCTAGGTAGTTCATTCAATATCGCGTTATTTTCGTCGTAGAGTTTGCCTTTGTTTGGAGTCAATGGTTTGTTATTTTCTACGGGCTTCATGTTGGTAAGATCTCTAGATGAGCATTCAATATTACTTGTTGACCTTTTCTTTCTATTGTCTCTGGCGCCGGTCCCTAGGGTCATGTCCATTTCTGCCATGTTTTTGTCGAAATCATCTATTATAAATTTTGATTTTAATTTTGGGAGAGTTGGGGCTTGAAATTCTATGTTATCTTTACTATGCATCATTTTACTGGCCTGTAATCCTTTATCTGACCTTAGGAATTGAAATATGGATTCCTTAAGTTCGTTTGTATTTTTCTCCAGTCTCGTTACTTGTTGAAATAAGGTTTCAAATGGTTTGGGATCCAATTTCATAAAAATTTTCCATGCGTTATGGCTTGCTAGAAGCGAATTTTCATGCTTAAATATAACTCCATGTTTTACAATATCTTGGGCTGCTGCGTGAACAACGAGGATTATGATGATGTTCTTAAGCCTCATCTTTTTTCTTGTTTCTAAAATTAATCTGTTATTAATTTTATCTATTTTTGGAAAATTTGTTTTACATATTTTTCTTTTTTTTTCTTATAATTTTTAAATTGTGCCATTTTATGACGATTTTTGTTGATTTAATTCTTGAACTGTCTTACATAATTAGCTACACAAGAATATGTTAGAAGTATATTACATTCTTCTTTTGTGAACAACATCTATAAATTGGGATTATAATTGATATTTTCTCTTCACTCTGGTGATTAATACTGTTATGAGTAGTCGATGTATACTTCAAACATTTAATGGAAAATTGCCAAGGGGCATAAATATTTTTTTGTATTTTATTCAGTAAGTAGAATATGTATAAATAAGCAACTAACGTACACAAAAATATACTGCCAGTGCATCTCTGCACACAAAACGACGTACACAATATAGGCCACCAGTCTATTTTTGTTATCAATCTTCTATAGACCCTGTTGACATTATTATAAATAAAATCGTCTCACTCTGCGTTAATGCAAAAATTATCCTTTTACACGAGATCGTTGAGGTAGTAGTGTGGTTTAACTTATCATAGGATATACCTTAATTTATCAATTTGCTTTATTTTATTTGTTTACGTTCCACATATATGCTTTCAAGGGAGTAAGTTATTAAAACAGTTTTACAATCTGTCTAATTGTAGGGACATTTTAATTTTATTTATAAATATAAGTACTTCAGTGCTCAGTTACATTCAATTTCAAGAGTGACGTGTCCTTCATTAGTTCTTTCCGTGTTTCTGATCGTGCTAACATGGTATTGAGGCGATGAACTTCCCATGATAACACAATTGTGCTTAGAAATTTCAATTCAAATACCATGTTATTTTCGTTATTTTCATTTGTGTCCATATGCATTAAATAGACCAACAGATCATTCGGGAGTTCTAGGTTAGTCAACGTGTTCGCTATGCTATTTTTGTTCATATTTTCACGAATTACCTTACGACATTGTTCGGCTAGGAAAAGTCGATTATTTATAACTATCACTACTCTAAAAATTAATTGTATATGTGATGCATTACAACATTGTTGTTCACGTACAATAATATCAAAATTGTGAAATGCTTTGGCTCCAAAATTTTCATCTTCTTCAAAAAGATTTGGTTCAACTTTCTTTATGTCATTGTAATCTCGCGCGGTAATTTCCAATGTATTGGACTTTACTTCGGGGTTTACGCCGTCAAAACTCCAGCAATTTTTATGCAAACTTGTGAGGAATTTTCCTCCATTTAGTAAGTTATACCCTCGATCAATTAGTAATGTGAGAAATTTAAGTGGCCATATTGTCGCGATACCATTTTCGTCTTGGGTTTGCCACAGGTTTTCTGCGATAAATTCAGCAATTAGGGGATATTTCGACATTGGGGTCTTATTTAAGAGAGTTCGAAATGTCATAATAGCCGTCAATCTAGTTTTTTCTATTGTTTTGGGGCTCGTCCTTGGAATAAAATTACAATATACTAAACTTGCCACTATTCTTAAGATTACTCTGTCATCTAGGGGATTTCTAGGTGTTTTTAGAAGGAAATGTAAAGTGACAAAGTCTAATTCTTCTGCTACTTTTATTAATGCGTATTCATTTAATGACTTATTTAAATTATTTAGACTATGACATTTTTTATACGCGAGGCGTTGTGAATAAATATGAGTTGCTGTTTCTGACGCTAATTGTGGTGTATTTAATTGCGGGCAACTGGAAAATTTCTTCATTTTATTAATAAATCAATTATCTACCTAAAGAGGTTAGTACATTCCAAGCAGGTTATCTCTATCTGATTTTCCGACGAAAAGACTGGCGAAATCGTTAGTTCCGTTTTATGGTGATTCGGTGCAGGTTGTACGCATGAGCAATCGTCAGAAATCAGCGTGTATCTAGAAGTTTTTGACTTTAGTTTCAATGAATAATACCTCACGGTTGAAACTACAATAACTCTCACATTGAGGGTACTATGGAGATTATAGTTATTATGTTTTTCTTTTGTTAAATTTACCTATTAGACTCTTCTTTTAATCTTCCTGCTGTTATTTTTATATGCGTCTCTTTTTCTTTGA
>NW_028300028.1:0-3000 GCF_049724085.1 Artemia sp. Qi Xiang Cuo
AGATACTGTTTTGATAAACTGACTATTGAGAGGACTTGTGAGTCTGGTATGAGGCCTTTTAGATTTGGTGAAGTGGAATTGATGCTTCTTAGGTCAAGATTGGCAGAAATTTCTTTGGGTGGTTTTGAGAGTGATTCTGATTTTTGTAATTTATTTGATACTTTTTATGAGTCTATTAAAGACGGTGTTCTTGATATTTGGTCTGTTTCACCTTCTAATCGTAAGTCTAAGAATGCTTTTCCTCTAAATCCTTGGATGACCCCTGGTCTCCTTGGGAGTTGTAGGAGAAAAAATAATCTCTGGAGGGCCTTTAAGTCTGCTAGCCCTTCAATAAAAGCTATTTGCTTTCAGCGATTAAAAATTTATAGGAATATTTATAATTCTGTGTTTCGAAAGGCCAAGCCCCAGTATTATTTTAATTGTTTTACAGATTGTGGTAAAGATATACGAAAAACTTGGCAGGTTATAAATTTTGTGCTTAGGCCCTCTTTTCAGTCTCCATCAACCCCTCCTTTTTTGGATCTCGATGGCAAAATCATCGAAGGAGAACTGAATGTTCAAGATGCATTTACTTCATATTTTGCGAATATTGGTAAAACGACCGCTTCGGCTGTTGATTCTTCTCCTTCAGGATCCAATTTCAGGTCTTATCTTGGGCCGCCTTGTATGAAGTCAATGTTTTTGGAACCAGCGACGGAGAAAGAAATAGCTAAAATTGTTATAGGATTGAAAAATTGTTCGTCGTCTGGCCCTGATAATATTCCTACTAAAGTAATTAAGTTCATGCTTCCTTCCATTATTTATCCCTTAACAAAACTTATTAACCTCTCCTTTCAGCATGGTATTTTCCTCGAGTAGTCTCAAGCGTGCTCGAGTCATCATATTATATAAGGGGGGACACGAAATGATCCAGCCAACTATCGGCCAATTTCTTTGTTGTCTGTGTTTAGAAAAATATTTGAGAAAGAGATTCTTTCTCGTCTTAATAATTTTCTTACTTCTAAAGATTTTTTTCACGATTTTCAATTTGGTTTTCGAGCAAATCATTCGACTGAGCATGCTTGTGCAGTTTTACTGAATTATCTTCACTCTGCCATAGATTCCCATATGATTCCTGCTGCTTTGTTTCTGGATGTTCGTAAAGCCTTTGATTCTTTAACCCACAGTGTTCTTCTATTTAAACTTTCTCATTTTGGCGTAAGAGGTAGTGCGTTTTATTGGTTCAAGTCTTTCTTGTCGGGTAGAATAATTTCTGTTGATCCACTTTTTCGCTCACCATCAAGTGTTGACCAGGGGTCCCTCAAGGGTCAGTTTTAGGGCCGGCACTGTTTTTAATTTATATAAATGACCTAATTTTTGCAGTTAGAAATAAAAATCCTCTTTATTGCTGTCGTCTATGTCATCCAACAGTCTCCCTTACCCACAACTATAGTTTGCATACCTCGGATTCTCTTGTTACTTTTGCCGATGATATCACCCTTATTACTTCTGGGAGAACAGAGGATGAGGTTCGTACAAAGTTAGTGGACCTCTTTGAGAGAGTTTCAATTTGGTTTGATGCTAACTCTCTTGCCTTAAATGTTTCTAAAACTAGTTTTTAGTTTTTTCTCGTATATCCCAGGCTTGTCCTCAATTATTTGAAATTCATATATCCAAAGGCTTTATTAGTAGACCAAAGGGTGGCCATTTCCATTTCCTAGGTATCCCCCTAGATGAAAATTTATCTTTTAAACACCATATTGATTTGAGTAAAATGAAGGTATGCAGAAACCTCGGTATTCTAAGAAAACTAAAACATATCTTTCCAGGGACAATTCTAAGAATCCTATTTCATATATTAATTCATTCTTATGTTTCCTATTGTTCAGTCATATGGATGTCTACTTTCCCTTCTTTTCTCAAACCGCTTTCGAATATTTATGATAAATCTATAAATCTTATCCAGGATGTAAATCGTTCGGCAACTAAACCGTTACTTCATATTAAAAAACTTTATATTCTTTCCTGTGCTTCTTTCGCTTTTCTTCAGCTCCATGGTGATATTCCTAGGTCCCTTAAATTTACGTATTCTTTTGTATCTGATCGGTCAAATTATCAACTCCGTAGTTCTCTAAATATCCAAATTCCCCATACACCAACAATAAGATCCGATTTTAATTCTCTTGTTGCGTGTCATTTGACATGGAACACCCTTCCCGATTCGGCTCGAGAATGCCACTCGCTTGGCACCTTCAAAAGACTAGTAAAAAAGTATTTGTTTTCATGTGATTAATTTTCTTTACTTTTGCCTGCTGCCAATAGTTTTTTTCATTTAATTCTTTTTTTTATAATTATTTTTTTTTTTTTTTTTTTTTTTTTTAATTAAGCAAATGCTTTACATGTTAAAAGTTCAAATGCTTATGTTTATATGTTTAAATATTAATGTTATGTTTATATTGTTTAAATCTTAAGCGTTTAAATGTTTAATGTTTATTTAATCTTTTCATAATCCCCCTCCTGTAGGCCATGCAGCCTTTGTGGGGATTTGTAGATTGTTATGTAATTATTTTACTGGTATATGGAAAATAAATCTGTCTATCTATCTATCTATCTATCTATCTATCTATATATATATATATATATATATATATATATATATATATATATATATATATATATATATATATATATATATATATATATACGTGTTAGACCCTCTCCATTTGATCATGATTTATAACATACAAATTCAGCGAAAGAAAAGAAAAAATCAATTTTAAAGAAATTGAATTTGGTCAAGATCCAGCTTAATATATATTT
The DNA here is from genome assembly GCF_049724085.1 of Artemia sp. Qi Xiang Cuo. Classification (NCBI taxonomy): domain Eukaryota; kingdom Metazoa; phylum Arthropoda; class Branchiopoda; order Anostraca; family Artemiidae; genus Artemia; species Artemia sp. Qi Xiang Cuo. The sequence continues at coordinate 2,800 of NW_028300028.1, forward strand.
CAAACAGTTCGTGGTAACGAACTTTAATATACATATATATATATATATATATATATATATATATATATATATATATATATATATATATATATATATATATATATATATATATATATATATATATATATATATATATATATATATATATATATATATATATATATATATATATAATATTATTATATAATTATATTATTATAA
>NW_028300029.1:0-5000 GCF_049724085.1 Artemia sp. Qi Xiang Cuo
AGTATATGATGCCAAAGCGGCTCTGAACCAAATGTGATAATCAGAAAAATCACATTTAGTCAAAACTTCAGGAAATACGACGTACTTGAACAGCTTGCTCATGAAGCAGGACACTGTAATTGGTCGATAACTGGAACACTGATCTGCGTCCTTTCCCTTTTTCAAAACTGATGTTACGATTCCCGAAAGAAAACTATCTGGAACTAACGACTGGGCTAAACACACCTGGAATAGGAGCTAAAGGTGGGTTAACAATAATGGACACTTAATGGGGAAGTGATTGTAAGACAGACCATCCAAATCAGGAGCACTTGATTTCTTAACATTCTTAAAAGCCCGATAGATATCACCACTAGATATTGACAATATATGGAATGGCCTAGGAACTCGAGAAACAGTATTATGCAATAATGAAGAAAGCATAGACTTAATAGACTGATAAAATATATAAAAAACACGTGTAAAATCAACAACAAAATCACTGATTTGGATAACCAAAAGTTCAGAAGGCACAAACTTTCTGCTATTTATGATATAGAAACATCACTTCCAATCCGAGAGGCCATCAGAAGAATTCAGGCAGAATTGACGCAAAGAAGATCTGAACTGACGTTTCAGATTTTGCTTAGTTTTAAATACTTTCACAGACTTGGGCCGATCACAAGCAATCCAAAGATGATGCCAAAACTTCGCGCGTTGTTTAGCTCTTTTTACTTCTGGGCACACATTCCATAACAGTTTTCTGGTGCCAAATCTAACACGTTCAACAGGAACTGAAACTGAAGTAGCTGACTTCAAACAATGCACGATCTTGTAATAGTAACAATTTAAATCAATCTTAGCTGTCGGTTACCTTACAGAGGTTTGTAAAAGGGGAAAAGGCACTTTCAGGCTTGATAATAACCAGCAAACAACATACAAATAAACTTCAGAATTTACTCGTTTCGTATTTGGCTTATCAAACCATTTATTATGGTAAGATAAACAGTTATAAGCCAGTAGAGCAGGTGACTCAATTTCACAAGTTAAAAGCAAATGATCATCCTCAATTTTATCATCGAAAACAATGACAGGAGGAACCACAAGAGATCCTCTAAACTATGATATGATCAAGGTCTGATCTGGAACCATCACGGTAATAAATGTTGGTAAACTGATTATCTTTATCGACTAACTGATAGCCACTAGGCAAAGCATCAAAAAACAGGTCACTTCATTCAGATTGGGACAGAAGATTGGTATTGATATCACCAGCCACACTCCAATTTAAACATTCCAATTCCAATGGCTTGGTTGTCTCTTATTTATTAGATATTCTCAGATATCTTTCAGTCGATCTTTCGACTCAATGAGTTCAAATATGAGATGATAGATATTGATATCTCTGTTCTGGGTGCAGGTATAGTCGGATAGGCTCTTGGCTGGTAGTGAAATGTTGTGCTCTTTAAAGCACTTTGACAATTTACAATGCAAGGTGTGCTGTGAAGACGTCAGCTTATTCTATTCAAATAGGCAGTGATCAAACGTTTAATTATTTATAATGACATACCTGCCATGAGGGGACATGATAATTCCACCACTTGTACTAGGAAACTGATACGAAAATACCAGAAAGACCAGTTCATTTATTCCAGAATTAATTTCATTATAAATTTTAGAAAAATACTTATTGGGACGTGGGGAAAAAGTAGGATTTTTCTTATTAAACATAATATCTGATACTCTCAATTGGTAGATATGTCTAATGGAGATTCGTGTCATACTTAGCTGGTTAATATTTACAGGATTTTTTGCTATTTTATTTTCCTGATGATTATCATTTGCACCAGAGTGGCTAGGAACATACTGGAGATGAATTCTTATGCTACTTAAAGCAAGATTATCTATAATACTTAGACAATGATATGTGTGAATAACCAGCTTATACTGAGGAGCTGAAGACAGCAACTCAAGCCTTGATAAAAAGTCAGAATAAACTATAGTATTTTTTGAAATAGCAATCAAGGGTCTATTTTCCATAAGGTGTTCTAATGCCATGATTATAGCATTTAACTCTGCAGACATTATGAATACGCTAGTATATAATTTCTCGCCCATTGCAAGTTTCATGGGACGAAGGAAAGCACCACTTACTAGCTTCTTAGTCATTTTGGACCAATCAACAAAGATTTGGAAGTATTTTTAATCGGCAATTGTATCAATTTCAGCAAATTTTTTCTGGTCAAAAGAATGGGGATTAAATTTTTATTCCACCTTGAGAAATCAGTAATTATCATTGAAGTTTATCAATTTCATAGAGTGTATTGGGGGAAAGTACGTGCAATAAACTCTGCGGGTACAGGGAATCTCTTCTGAATATCGGCATACTCATCTGCAATGCCTCTATACATGGCTAGATTTCTTAACCAATTATGTAGGGTGTGTGAGCTATTTTATTCAATTTTTGTAAGATGTTTTATCAGGAAAGAGCTACGCATCTCCCTCATTGTTGTTAATCCACTCTCCATAAGCAGAAAACTGATGCTTTTGGGTATCCTGATACCAAACATGATACCTATTATATCGTTATGTATTGCTTCAAATATCTGTATCTGGGTCTTTGCGCAGGCACCAAAGATGATGAGCCCATAGTCAATATGGGGTGTTATATGTGATTTATAAAACTAGAGTAAGGTTTTCTCCTTAAAGCCCTAGGGTGTGGAAAGAAGTCTTTTTAGTATGTTTGTTTTTCTATAACATTTTTTTATTTAGTTTGAAATGTGGAGGTGGAAGTAAAGTTTTTGGTCAATCATGAGACCTAGGTAATTAATATGATTATCTTCTGGAATAGTTGCTCCATTTAGAGATAGTGTTATATTAAAAAAATTTCGCTTTCTGTTAAATTGGACTATTTTTGACTTGGTAGGTGCAATGGGTAAATCTGAATGTTGAGAGAATTCTTCACATTGAAAAAGTGACTTTTGCAGCTTTGACTGTGCTATCTCAAAGGTGTTGCCAGATGACCATAGCACCAGATCATCAGCATATTGGATATTCGTGTGGGGGAGGTTCATGTCCCAGATATAGGCTATAGGCCTAGAGCAAAGAGGAGGCAGCTGAGGATTGTTCCCTGAGGAAGGCCTTTGGTTATTGTCTTTTGGGGTGAAGAGGCTGAACCTACACAAACAATGAAACTCTAAAATTCTATGAAAGATTTTATAAAAGATACTAGCTTGGGGGGTAGTCCAAGGTTTGCAAGTTTGTTTAAAAGGATTTGGTGGTTCACATTGTCAATAGCCCGTTCAAAATCTAGGAAAGCTGCAACTAGGACATTATTATTTGAGAATGATTCATTTATTGCATTTGTTAACAATATAAAAGCATTTGTTGAGGAGTGGTGTTTCCTGAAGCCAGTTTCAGTGTCAGGGATCATGTTATTTTTTTCCACTAACCAGAGGAGTTGGTAATAGATCATTTTCTCCATTATTTTTCCCATAACAGGAGTAATCATTATGGGGCTATAGAACTCAGAGTTATCTTTGGGTTTATTTTTCTTTAGGATTGGTAGGAGGGACAAACATTTCCAGATATTTGGGAATATAGATGAAGCCCAAGCATGATTATAACAATTTAAAAGTTCCTATTTGTATGAAGGGGTGAGATTCTTTACCCATGTAGGGTGTATATTGTCATAGCTGCCGCTAGTCTTGGTCCTAATATGATGTATAGCATTATTCATTTCCTGGATTGAAAATGAGCTGGTTATATACTCGGATCCTGGGCGTGGTTGGTAACTTGGGTTCATAGGAATTTGAGACATTTTGCTACAATTATTTGATGTTAGCTTATTAACAAAAAGAGTGGAAAATAGCCTAAATTTTTCATTATAATTGTCATAATGGGTGTTATTATGTATAAGCTCATACAGGAGTGGATTGGGGGAAGTCTGTTCCCCACAAATGTGGCTTATGACTTTATGTATAATTGGCTCATGTGTTTCTCTGGAGAGATTATTTGCAAAATTATTCCAGTAGTTATATTTAGCATCTATTATGGTCCTTTTTAGATTAGATTCTGCTTGTAATTTTTTTACATATGTAGTAGGTGATGGTTTATTTAAGAATGTTCTCCCAGCTGCCTTTTTTGTTCTCCATTTATGTTGGCACTCATTTGTCCACCAGGCTTTGGGAATTTGTTTAGGGAAGGTTTTCCTGGGCGTGGTCCTGGGGATAGCATGATTAGCTGTATTTATTAGTAAAGATGCCAAAACTTCAGCATGTGTATCAGATGTTGCGTTTGAAATGCATGAATTTTGGGTGAAACTTGTAATTTCATCATTTAGCTTATTTTGGAACATAGGCCAATTTGCTTTAGTGTAGATATATTTGGAGGTATGTGATAGGGTTTCAGCAGGTTCATTTAGGGAGGAAACTATGGCAAAGTGGTCAGCACATAGACTATCAATTTTATTTATATAAATTTTATTCTAAGTATTTAAAGACACAATTTGTAGGTCAATTGTGGAGAAACTTCCACTTTTGGGGTTGAAATATGTATTCAGGTTTGGAGGGGTAGCAACAGCTAATTCAGTATTATTTGAAGTCATACGCTCAATGAACTTACTAGCTTTGTTTGCTGGTTTATTCCCCCACAAAACGCTGTGGGCATTAATACCTCCACAGATAATCAGGCATTTCAACATGTGAGGCTTACTTATAGAGCTGAGGAACTCCATTACAACTGTGATTTGGACAGGGGCGTTATGAAATCGTCGTGCTCAAGTTGGGTTATTATTCTTTTTAATACTGACAAAAAGTACATCAAAATCTTTTTACACAATCAGGAAAGTGGATGAAACAGACTTGTATTTTATTATTAATTATTAAAGCTACTTCACCTCCTTTTCTCTCTGATGATCAATGATCAATTTCAAATCCTCAGAACGGTGTGTTAGCAGTGATTGTCTCAACAGAAGCTAGTAGGCTAATAACCAATAACAACAAATTTGTAAGGTCTTAAAC
>NW_028300030.1:0-5000 GCF_049724085.1 Artemia sp. Qi Xiang Cuo
CGGTTATACCATTTTCAGATAGTTGTGAATCATGATCTAGGGTTTGCATGGTCAACCCATACAATGTTCTATAGGATTTATCAAAAGATAGATTGTAGAGTGGGATGCGGTCTACTTTGCGCACAACAGATAATAGCACAAAAATCATGAAATTAAGTGGTTATCAGGACCGCGTCCCTATTGCACTAGCGGTCTTCATAAAGAGCAAAACGAATGTTGACAGGCTTTCGCACGTGATAAGTGTTTATTCGGTGAAGGTGCTTGACCCCGTGGCAATATGACGTTGATTGGTGATTGTATGAGGAACAAGTAGTTTAATATTACTTCCACTGGCTCTCAGATTCTGCACTGCCAAAGCAACTGAACTCATAACCTGCTGTGTGCGTACATGTAGTATTGCTGAGGTGAGGGAGAGACTTACATCAGGATTGGCTACAAGTTATTTTCTCAATATGATATTGGAGGGTGCAAGCGTCAGTTTTATATCCACTTTAAGACTTGGCGGCAGCCATTGGGGTATATTAAATATTTCATGATATATTTTTCCAACTAGATGTAATTCGCTAGTTGTAGCATTTTTAAGTGTATCTGTACTATCAGTATTAGTAATATATTCAAATCCATTGGAGGTGCCTCTCAATTCCTTGTACGACTTGGGTGTCATCAACATGAATTGCATATAGCCTTCTATAATTTGAGAGATTGTTGCTTGTACTCACCAGTGTGCCATTGATGTAGACACTAATTTGACGAAATAAATTATGTAATATACAATTTTCATAGGATATTCCATCGGCCCGAATTGGCAGTGTATTATCGGATTTTCGGACTTTCATTTGTAAATCTATAAATTTTGAAGACATGTCCATAAAGTAGTCTTCATTGGAATAAATTTGAAAGTGGATATTATCGGAGAGGGGTTGTTGTGGATAAAATTGTTCATAGTATCCATGCTTGACACTCACATCAACATTTTCTGCATTGAATAGATTCAATGAGGGCGTGATTGAAGGTTGAGAATCCTTATGCGGTAGGTAGGACATTTTAGGAGAACAAATCTAGTTTCGATCTAACAATTTTCTTCCTGGGGCTTCTGTTTACAGTACGTGTCGGCTTTTTCCTTCTTTTCTTTGACAAGAGGGATGATGTCTTTCGTTTCCGACCAGAGTGGAGACTGATGAGGGGTGCAGTGGTCCTCGACCTTTTTAAGCTTTTACCATTTGTTTTTAATCTCTTACCAAGAGTTTGCACACTAGACCTAAGATTTTCTGTAGCACTTTTTTAAAATCCTTGCCAGAGCCCCAATCGTATAGTGCAGAGGATGCAAAATCCGCCGCAGCCGGTACAAGATATTTTCTAGCCAGTGGTAGTGAAGAGCGAAATCAATATAGTTGCTGATGTGAGGTGTGTAGAATGTATAGGGTTGACCAAGAGGATCAAAAAATTCAATCGTCTTCATTATTTGAAAGATGCACAGCCAATGACCCGTCAGCACAGTCGACGGACTGCTATTAACAATAATCAAAGTATTGTTGACACTTTAAATTTTTCCAAGACAGTCCAAAGGCAGACAAAAGGATTTTTGCTTGGACATATAGAGGTCCATACTAAATACATTGATTATTTGAGTGGTGTTCTTGGCACTAAGTCTAGTAGAACACTGCCTTCGGGAGTGATTTCCTAATAGATTTCATAATGATTTAGTAAGATTAGTGCAATACTCTCAGCCAAAGGGTCGGCAAATGTACACTCTAAACGCACACTCCCCGTACGTACTATACTCATATCCTGTGTGCCCGACAAATCCAGAACAATAATACCATGTGTTTTAGCAAACATTTCTTCTGTTTTTCCATTTTTAAAGACTTGAGACTCATGATCTAGAGCTTGCATGGTCAACTTATACAAGATTGTATAAAAACTATCAAAAGATAGATTCTAAATTGGAATGACGTTTAATTTGCACAAAAGAGATGAAAATCCAAACTTCTCAAATTTATGTGGGCATTCAGTCCATGATCCTATTGCACTAGCACTCTTTACAATTGCCAAAGCAAGCTTCGATGATATTTCACCATTGATAAAGGATGAACTGGTGAAAATGCGTGACCCAATGGCAATATGACATTGATTGGTGATTGTATGACGAACAAGTAGTAGATTAATATTATTTCCATTGGCTCTCAGTTTTTCCACTGCCAAAGCAACAGAACTCATAACCTGCTGTTTGCGTACATGAAGTATTGCCGAAGTGAGGGAGAGACTTACATCGGGATTGGCAGCAAGTTATTTCTCAATATGAAATTGGAGGGTGCAAGCGTTAGTTTTATATCCACTTTAACATTGGGCGGCAGCCATTGGGGTATATTAAATATTTCATGATATATTTTTCCAACTAGATGTAATTCACTAGTTGTAGGATTTTTAAGTGCATCTATACTATCAGTATTAGTAATATATTCATATCCATTGGAGCTGCGTCTCAATTCCTTTTATGACTTGGGTGTCATCAGCATGAATTGCACATAGCTTGTATAATTTGAGATTGGTGCTAGTGCTCACCAGCGTGCCATTCATGTAGACACTAATTTGACAAAATAAATTATGTAATATACAATTTTCATAGGATATTCCATCACCCCAAATCGGCATAGCACTATTGGATTTCTGGACTTTCATTTGCAAATATATAAATGTTAAAGACATGTCAATATAGTAGTCTTCATGGGAATAGATTTGAAAGTGAATATTATCGGAGAGGGGTTGTTGTGGATAAAATTGTTCATAGTATCCATGCTTGACACTCACATCAACATTTTCTGCATTGAACAGATTCAATGAGGTGGTGATTGAAGGTTGAGCATCCTTATGCGGTAGGTAGGACATTTTAGGAGAAGAAATCTAGTTTCGATCTAACAATTTTCTTCCTGGGGCTTCTGTTTACAGTACGTGTCGGCTTTTTCCTTCTTTTCTTTGACAAGAGGGGTGATGTATTTTGTTTCCGTCCTGAGTAGAGACTGATGAATGATGCCTTGCTTCTCGACCTTTTTAAACCTTCACCATTTTATTTTAATTTTTCATGAAGGGTTCACGCTCTGTACCTAACATATTCCGAAGCATTTTTTGAAAAATCCTTACCAGAGACCCAATCGTATAGTTTTGAGAATGCAAAATCCGTTGCAGCCGGTCCAAGATATTTTCTAGACAGTGGTAGTGAAGAGCGAAACAGCTTAACAAACCAAGTGCCAAGACCGTAGCCAGACATTGACGAGCGTCCTATGTAATAGTTTATTCCATTACCCTGTTGTCTTGGGCCAAGAGTATTAACATAGCAGTAAATATCAGGACAAATGAATACCACTTTTCTATTAGACATCTTGCTTTTGAACGATGGGACGAAAATGACATGTAATTACAGCCAAACCTTTTGAAATTGCTATGGGATCGCCCAATTCGGTTCTTAGTGTTAACTGACAGAGTTCCAAATAGGAAGTGCTTACGGGAATATACTGGAGACACTTTATACTTTAGTGGTGGATATGTTCTTGATTGGTTTTTCGTTCAAGAAATCGTAGGAGGGGGATATTCGAATTGCGAACTCGAGATGTTTCCACAAATGAAGCGTAGAGAAATAAACAGGTGTCTGTGATGAAAGCAGGCGGGAGGTCAGCGAAAATGAAATTAATGTTTCCGGCACTTTTGCCAGTGATTTTATTTAGCTTAAAGCCAAGAACATCCTTAAGGTTATCATTGAGAATAACCTTTTCATTGGCAATAGGGAAACTAATGTAGATCTTACCCTCCTCCTTTGAATAGTTGAAATGAAAAGCTCCCTTTTTACGAGCGGAAATTCTTTTATTAATAGAACGACATAAATCATTCATAAAGGTGATTTCCTCATAGGGTAATTCAATAAATGGATAATCCAACCAATTGATTTTTTGAATTTGTTCTTGATCACCTGAAGGTGGTGGCGGCTAATCATAGGGTCTAATTTTTATTTCATATTTACGATCCTTTCTCAGGATGTCATAGGTATTTTTGAGAATACAGTCGACAAGAGCCACTTCATACTTTCCGTCGTCGAATTTGATGGTGGGGGAGAGTTTCGTCCAAAAATCACTTGTTCTATTCAAGTCATTGTAGAGGGGATCGGAAACATTGGACATGAAAGTCACATAGAAATCATTGGGCATTGTCAATGTCTTCAGCACTGAACCAAGAATCAAAATCTGAGTTGTATCCTAGCCAGCGAACAAGCAACTGTCTCTTGCCCCTGCGAGTACGACTCTTTAATATCTTTTCAATTTGATAAATTTCACTAGTGTTTCTAACTTTTTGCAGTTCATATTCATAAAAACCGCCGAGAATCTCGTCATCTTTGGTGTCTCGCATTCGATATGTCGTGGGTTCGGTGTCCAAGATTTTGGACATTTTTAAAAGTTCTGTGCCCCATAAATAATTCTTCTTTTCAAAAATATTGGTGTTTCTATTAATTAGAACAATGTCACTAACATTTAATTTCTTCTTCACATTTTTTTTTTCTTTTCGATTACTGGTATTCTGTCTTACTAAAGATTCAAAGTTATCTTCCCTGCATTAAAATTTGCGAGAGCGTGCGTTTGACAGAGATCGATGGGGTCAGTGGTTTTATATCCGCATGATTTTATCTAAATCATGAATAAAAGCCGATGTATTTTTCAGAGTACAATATCTTGAAATTAATAGACGAATTGTTCTTATAAATCGTTCAGCCAATGCAGTCTTTATTGGGCTGTGACTGTGATAAAGTGAACTATTATATTTGAAAAGAACCTTTTGCAACTGGGGATTAACAAATTCACTGCCACGATCCGATTGAATTTTTCTATATGAATCCTGTTAAAGAATACTTTCAATGGCCTGAGCAACTTCAACACCTCTCTTTGATAGCAGTGGCATGGCATAGGCATAGCGACTAAAGACACTGATTGCCACCAGAATATATTTGTATGGTGCAT
>NW_028300031.1:0-5000 GCF_049724085.1 Artemia sp. Qi Xiang Cuo
CTATGAATCAGTTTTTAAGTAAACTGTAATCCTACCCTATATAAATACAAGACTCTTATCTTCTTCATAAAAATGGGCATTACTCTAGTTGTCGTTTTCTAAAGTCAAGTATTTACGACAACTAGAGTAATGCCCATTTTTATGAAGAAGATAAGAGTCTTGTATCTATATAGGGTAGGATTACAGTTTACTTAAAAACTGATTCATAGGGACCATGCAAGCTGGACTGGGGCCCCAACCCCCTGAAAACGTAAATTTCTCGGCATTTCTTTATTAAATTATAGGTTTTTTATTATACCCCTTAATTTTCTTAATTAAATCATTTCCAGTTCATTTTTATTTACTCACTGATGTTTTTGTTCCATCTTCCTTTTATTTCTTTGTCACAATTTTTTTTTTAATTTGTGAACTATTTTTCAACCACTTTCGAATGTTCAGTTACTTCCCACTTTTATCAGTATAGCACAACGGTAAGAGCACAACCGGAGGCTGTCTTAACTTAGTTTGTAATTTTGGATGAGACATAATATTTTTTTAAATGTGAAAATTAAAAATTTGGAAATATTAAATATAAGTGAAAATACGGGGCAAAAAATCGATTTTTTTGCATATTCGGGGCAAAAATCGTTTCGTTTTTCGCATTATGCAAAATAACTGTTGTTTCGTATAAGAACTGAAGACAGCGATTAAAATATTTTTTGTTCGATAAAATAAAAACAAAACAAAAACTCTGTCACTCGGAATTGCTTAAATCTTCATGTTCGACCTATGCAAATTTGAAGCTAGAGGAGGTGAGACTGAGACTGAGCCAATCTAAAATATTAGACGGGAAGGGAGCGATTACAATTATTTTTTGGGTGTTTTTAAGAAGCTGGATTTATTAATATTTTTTTTATTTAATTTTAAAAATAAAAAAAATCTAGTTGGTTTTTTTCTTTTATTAAAAACTCAAAAGTGCCTGTGTTTATTGATTTTACTTTTATTTTGTACTTATTCCTAATCAACTTTTTGTTTAAAACGACAATAATGACAACTAAAAACAACAACAACAAGATAAGCAAAATAGTAGCTGGGATTTTATACACGCATCAGGGGGGGGGGGGAATTTCGGGTAGGCCGCTGAGATGAAAGCAGGACTGGCCGTTGAGGGAAGAAGAAGGTACTAAAAGTCAAAAAGCAGTCATTGCTATGATTGTATACTTTTTAGGAACCTTTTAAGAGTTGGAGGGAAAATTTTTAATGAGATAACGTCAAAATATATTTTTAAAATTGAACAGGCAACAAATGTCCCATCCCCTCTTTAAGTACCATTCTTGATAGCGAAATTAAGGCACCCTGCCCTGAAAAGAGACTTTCCTATCAAAAGTTACGAAAAAGTTCCGTTTTTAAGAGTTGGACGTTACGAAATTTTTCGGTCTGGTGGCAACCCTGGAAGTTATTTATTAGTCAAGTAGTTGGCAAAAGTAAGTTTTGCTGCGGAGAAGTTATTAGTCAACTAGTTGGCAAATTTATGTTATTTTTTTTTTAAATTTAGGAAATGCATTTACATATCTTTAAAACCTTATAAATTAGAAGATAATTTCTTAAACCACATTGGCCTGACATCACATAAAGAAAGAAAAACGAGCAAAAATGGGGTTTTTATAGGCCAAATGACGATTTTTTAAAAAATTTTAATTTTTGGCTTTTATTGATACATCGTTTCGTTTCGCGCTGAAGAAGAGAGGCGTTTGTCCTCTCGAAATATTCGCTTTGTTTTTTCAGTATCGTCATTTGGCCTATAAAAACCCCATTTTTGCTCGTTTTTCTTTCCTTATAAATTAGGTTTGAGCAAAGTTATGAAGAGGAAAAAATTATTGCTGTACTTCATTTAAGCAGATGAGCTATATTGCAAGGTTTCACTTTTACAACACACACATTTTTAAAGGTCATCAAAGGTTAGAACCCTCTAGAGGGAGAAGGGGTGGAGGTAGGTACTTCAAAATACATTCCTGGGACATACTTTATCCCATAGACCCATCCCTGAAAGTTTCATTTTCCTAACATAGGCCCTAACCCCTTTCCCAAATAGTCAAAAGTAGCTAAAGTAGAATTTTACCCGGATAAGTTATTAGTCAACTAGTTGGAATAGAAAAGTTTTGCTGGGGAGAAGTTATTAGTAAACTAGTTGGCAAATTTATGTTATTTTTTTTTTTATTTACGAAATGTATTTACATATCTTTCAAACCTTATAAATTAGGTTTGAGCAAAGTTATGAAGAGGAAAAAATTATTGCTGTACTTCGTTTAAGCAGATGATCTATATTGCAAGGTTTCACTTTTATAACACACATATTTTTAAAGGTCATCAAAGGTCAGGACCCTCTAGAGGGAGAAGGGGTGGAAGTACGTACTTCAAAATACCTTCCTGGGACTACTTTACCCCATAGACCCATCCCTGAAAGTTTCATTTTCCTAACATAACCCCTTTCCAAAATAGTCAAAAGTAGCTAAAGTAGAATTTTACCAAAAAATTAATTACAAATTCTAAGAATAAGACAAAAATATTCCTCCAGCAAAGGAAAAAAGACAGATCAATGAAGGAACAGATCATAGGAATTAATAAAAAAAATCCCTAATTATCCAGGGAATTAATAAAAAAAAATCCCTGGCTTCAAAGCCCAATAAATAACTCAAATTACATCTCCCATTGAGAGGGAAAAAGGGAGAGAGACAGAAGTCGTAATTGAATAGTAACAATAGTGATAATTATATTTGAAAAAAAAACCTGTATTATTAGCATATTTTATGCTATTCACAATAAATTCTAACTCTTATTAGTCAACTAGTTGGAAAATGAATTGTTTTCTGGGGCAATGTTTCTTTCCAGCTAGATGGCAAAATTAAATTTTGCTGGGGAGGAGTTATTAGTCAGCTAGTTGGCAAAATTAAATTTTTCTGGGGATAATTTATTAGTAAACTAGTTGTAAAATAAAAGTTTTGCTGGTGAGAATGTCTTAGTCAACTAGTTGGCGATTTTATGTTTTTTTTTTAATTTAGGGAATTTATTTACATATATTTAAAACATTATAAATTATGTTTGAGCATAGTTATGAAGAGGAAAAAATTATTGCTGTACTTCATTTAAGCAGATGAGCTATATTGCAAGGTTTCACTTTTATAACACACATTTTTTTAAAGGTCATCAAAGGTCAGGACCCTCTAGAGGGAGAAGGGGTGGAAGTGGTACTTCAAAATACCTTGCTGGGACATACTTTAGCCCATAGACCCATCCTTGAAAGTTTCATTTTCCTAACATAACCCCTTTCCAAAATAGTCAAAAGTAGCTAAAGTAGAATTTTACCAAAAAATTAATTACAAATTCTAAAAATGAGACAAAAATATTCCTCCAGTAAAGGAACAAAGACAGATCAATGAAGGAACATACACAATTTATGTCCATTAAATGCAAGATAGAAATGAACAAAACTTCAAATATGCATCTGTTTTCTTTAACAGACAGGAGGAATAACCCTCCAAGCTTTGACAAATTCAATCTGACTTTTGGGACCAGGTATTATAAAACTAATTATCCTGAGAATTAATAAAAAAAAATCCCTGGTTTCAAAGCAACTCAAATTACATCTCCCATTAAGAGGGATACAGGGAGAGAGACAGAAGTTGTAACTGAATAGTAACAATAGTGATAATTATATTTGAAAAAGATAACCTGTATTATTAACATATTTTATGCTATTCACAATAAATTCTAACTATTATTAGTCAACTAGTTGGAAAATGAATTGTTTTCTGGGGCAATGTTTCTTTCCAGCTAGATGGCAAAATTAAGTTTTGCTGGGGAGAAGTTATTAGTCAGCTAGTTGGCAAAATTAAAGTCGTAAATACTTGACTTTAGAAAACGACAACTAGAGTAATGCCCATTTTTATGAAGAAGATAAGAGTCTTGTATCTATATAGGGTAGGATTACAGTTTACTTAAAAACTGATTCATAGGGACCACGCAAACTGGACTGGGGCCCCAACACCCTAAAAACGTAAATTTCTCGGCATTTCTTTATTAAATTATAGATTTTTTATTATACCCCTTAATTTTCTTAATTAAATCATTTCCAGTTCATTTTTATTTACTCACTGATCTTTTTGTTCCATCTTCCTTTTGTTTCTTTGTCACAATTTTTTTTTTAATTTGTGAACTATTTTTCAACCATTTTTGAATGTTCAGTTACTTCACTCTTCTATCAGTATAGCACAACGGTAAAAGCCCAACCGGAGGCTGTATTAACTTAGTTTGTAATCTTGGATGAGATATAATATTTTTTTAAATTTGAAAATTAAAAATTTGGAAATATTAAATATAAGTGAAAATACGGGGCAAAAAATCGATTTTTTTGCATATTCGGGGCAAAAATCGTTTCGTTTTTCGCATTATGCAAAATAACTGTTGTTTCGTATAAGAACTGAAGACAGCGATTAAAATATTTTTTGTTCGATAAAATAAAAACAAAACAAAAACTCTGTCACTTGGAATTGCTTAAATCTTCATGTTCGACCTATATAAATTTGAAGCTAGAGGAGGTGAGACTGAGACTAAGCCAATCTAAAATACAAGACGGGAAGGGAGCGATAAGAAGGAATTTTCGGGTCTTTTTAAAAAGCTTAATTTATTAAGATTTTGTTTTTATTGAAATTAAACAATAAAAAAAATCTAGTTGGTTTTCTTCTTATCTTCAAAACTCTAAATTGCCTGTGTTTATTGATTTGCCTTTTATTTTGTACGTATTACTCATCAACTTTTTGTTTAAAACGCCAATAATGACAATTAAAAACAACAACAACAAGATAAGCAAAATAGTAGCTGGGATTTTATACACGCATCAATGGGGGGAGGGGTCTTTCTGTTCTGCAGGTAAACTGAAAGCAGCACTTGCAGTTGAATAAATAGGAATTTCCTGAAGGTAAAGAAGCATGAAATGTTATTATTGTATACTTTTTAGGCACCTT
>NW_028300032.1:0-5000 GCF_049724085.1 Artemia sp. Qi Xiang Cuo
TTTTAAATAAATTAATATTTCAAAATATGCTTACACTTCTAACAATTGCGCTCTTTGACTGGTCAGAGACATGATGCGACTTTCCCATCGGTATTATATAACCGGTTATTGACACGAAATAGTATGGTACATTTATAAAATAATAATTGCTTGTTCATTTGAACGATTAACAAATCGTTAATATCTTTAAAAAAAAAAAAGTGAATATGAAGCATTATAATAAAGTTTGTTTACATAAAAAGGTTATTGTAGCATTGAATGACGACACAGAGAATAATTTAAAGTTTGAAACAAGTACCGATGGTAGCACTATTGGAAATGTAGGCATGCCTTGTCATGGCAGTAAGGAATTAAATTTCTTTGGAAGGCCGAAAAAATTCAACTCTTATGTTGGTGGTTATGCGAGATTGAGATCTCCAGAGATGATTGCACTCAAAGAGAATGCCAACATAAAAATAATCATTGATGATAGAGGACAACTCCTTGTTACTGTTGCAGGTAACACATTACCTACTGATACATCCAATCGTCACCTTTCGGGTATTAGCATTCAACGGAAGATCAATAAAACAAAAGCCTACTCTTCTACTAATATAGTAAACCATATCTTGTTTACGTGTTGAAACTGTTTCCTGTGTAAAAATAATGTGATAATAGACAATGAAATTGTCATAAAAATAAAAAGGGTATTGTTAGAAAATATCACGATAGAATATAAAGATAAATCGATGAAAAACAAAGCACCATCAAATGTTACTGTCATTGATAAAACAGCCATTGCTCCAAATAATACAAAAGACGACAGGCATATTGAGCGTGTTGATGAAACACCAGTAAAAATTGTGTATGACTCTAAATAGAATAATGGTTATTCTACTGATAAAGAACTAAGAGAAAACAATATCTATAATATCAAGTGAGAAAATGGTGAACTATTTTTTTGAACAGATTCAAAATGTCCAAAGTTAATCATTGATATTAATAGTGTATCATAATATATTTTTTGTATTAATATTTTGCATAGCATTATTTAATTAAAAATATATTATACATTAAATTGTTATTCGTTCATTATTTTTAGAGTAAGCTAGCATATCAATCGTTTAGAATGTCTAATAAAACGTCGGAGATGTAAGAAAAGGACTTTGCATACATATATTGTCAGATACATGGGAACAAATTCTTTCTTGAATTCGCCTCTTTAATAAATAAAAACAAACATTTTATTAAAGAAATTATGACGAAACTCTAAGTAAGCAACAAACTCTTTCCTGAAGTCACATCATTGATACACAATGCATAAATTTCATTTATGAGATTATAAAAAATTGTGGGTTAGTAGCAAATTCTTTCAAAAATATGTTAATAAGTTTAAGCAATAAATATATTTAAGCTTAACCCATCTTTATTCTTTAGAATAATCTCATGCATTTCATTAAATTATGAAGAAATTGTAAGTAAGTAGGAATAGCTTTCTTGAATTCGCATCCTGGACACACTACAGATATTTAATTAAAGAAATCATAATAAAATCGCAAGTAAGTAATAAAGTCTTTATTGTTTTCACCTATTGGATACACAATACTGAAATTTCATTCATGAAATTATGAAGGAATTGTAAATAGGTAACACACTCATGTTACCTCATGGATACACAATGCAGAAATTTCATTTAAGAAATTATAAAAAATTTTAAGTAAGTAGCAAATTCTTTCTTGAATTAACCTCCTGTGTAAATATAAAAGTCAGTTAATTAAAGAAATTATGAAAAATTGTAAGTAAGTAGCAAATTCTTTCTTGAATTCACCTGCAATATATACAAAAAGACATTTCATTTGAGAAATTATGACAAAACTCCAAGTAAGTAAAAAAATCTTTATTGTTTTCATGACTTAGATACACGGTTTATAAATTTAATTAAATAAATTATGAAAAAAAATTCTCAGTAATCAAAACTTTCTTTATTGAAATAAAATAATGGATACAAAAAACTGTAATTACATTTAGTAAATTATGAAAAAAAAAACAATATACTTACTTAATTAAAATAATGGACAAACAAAACGGAAATTGAATTCTAGAAATTATGGAAATATTTTCAAGTAATTAGCAATCTCTTTATTTTTTAAACTCTTGTATATACAGTACAGATACTTCATTCAAGAAATTATTAAAAAAAAGCAAGTAAGTAACTTTTTTTCTCTTTATCAAAAACAATTTTCACTTAGCTACACGATGTAGAAATTTAATTCAAGAAATTAGAAAAAAATTTTCAGTAAGTAACAATTTCTTTCTCTTGAATTCAAGTCATATATACAAATTACGGAAATTTCATTCAAGAATTTCATGACTTAAATACACGATGTAGAAATTTTATTCAAGATATTATGAAAAAATTCTCAGTAGGTAACAATTTCTTTCTTGAAGTCATTTCTTGGATACACACTAGGGAAATTTCATTCAAGAAATTATGAAAATATTTGTAAGTAAGTAACAAACTCTTTATTGATTTCACCTCTTGGATATACGACGTACGAAATTAAATTCAAGAAATTGTGATAAACACGTTTTGAAGTACATGCTATTTGTATGCCTTTCATTGGCAGCTTTCAAGCTACGGGATTCCCCACTGGTTCCTACACATTGCAAAAAGTGAGCAGTACGAAAACTCGACGTTTTCAACCAGACTGGTTTTTAGGGACCAATCGGGAGAGATATGAAACGTCGACCGAGCTTTATTTCATTTTTTTTTAGGTACATGTCGTCGAGGGGACGGGCGGCGACTGACCCACGGGGATATGAAGCTTAAAAAATTGTAATAACTGGCGGTGGTCGTTACATCTATCTACCGATTGGTCCCTCAAAAACCCGTCGGGTTGACAAAGTTGAGTGTTATTACTGCCTACTTTTTTGCCATGTGTAGGAAGCATTTGGGAATCCTCGCTCGTTTGGACAGATGCCAAGGAAAGGCATACAAATAGCATGTAGTTTCAAAACGTGTTTAATCACGTTTCTTGAATGAAGGATCTGTACTGTCTATTCAAGAGGTGAAATAGATTAAGATATTGTGAATGGATTAACTTTGCAATTTATAATTCCTTTTATGATCGTTCTTTATTGTGTGTATCAAAGAGATTACTTAAAGAAGGAAGTTTTTAAATCAAGAAAATTTTTTCATCATTACTTATAATATTTATCAATGTCGTGACTCTAATTATCTATTATGTGTGATAAAGAGAAAAAAAAAGCTACTTACTTGAGATTTTTTCATAATTTCTTGAATTTAATTTCTACGTCGTATATCCAAGAGGTGAAATCAATAAAGAGTTTGTTACTTACATACAAATATTTTCATAATTTACTGAATGAAATTTCCGTATTGTGTATTCAAGAAATGACTTCAAGAAATAAATTGTTACCTACTGAGAAGTTTTTCATAATATATTGAATAAAATTTTTACACCTTTTATTTAAGTTATGAAATTCTTGAATGAAATTTCAGTAGTGTGTATATATGAGTTGAATTCAAGAGAAAGAAATTGTTACTTACTGAGAATTTTTTTCTAATTTCTTGAATTAAATTTCTACATCGTGTAGCTAAGTGAAAATTGTTTTTGATAAAGAGAAAAAAAGTTACTTACTTGCGGTTTTTTAATAATTTCTTGAAAGAAGTATCTGTACTGTATATCCAAGAAGTGAAAATAAAAAGAGTTTGTTACGTACTTACAAATATTTTCATAATTTCTTGAATGAAATTTCCGTATTCTGTATCCAAGAGTTGACTTCAAGAAAGAAATTATTTTTTTTTCATAATTTCTTAAATGAAATTTATGTATTGTGTATCAGAGAGTTGACTTAAAGAAAGAAATTTTTACTTACTGAGAATTTTTTTTCATAATTTATTTAATTAAATTTCTACACCGTGTATCTAATTCATAAAAACAATAATGATTATTTTACTTACTTGAAATTTTGTCATAATTTCTCAAACGAAATGTCTTTTTGTTTATCCAGCAGGTGAATTCAAGACAAAATTTGCTACTTACTTAAAGTTTTTTCATAATTCCTTTAATGAACTGTCTTTTTTATTTACCCAGGAGGCGAATTCGAGAAAGAATTTGCTACTTACTTAAAATTTTTGATAATTTATTAAATGAAATTTTTGCATTGTGTATCCATGAGGTAACATGAGTGTGTTACCTATTTACAATTCCTTCATAATTTCATGAATGAAATTTCAGTATTGTGTATCCAATAGGTGAAAACAATAAAGACTTTATTACTTACCTGCGATTTTATTATGATTTCTTTAATTAAATATCTGTATTGTGTCCAGGAAATGAATTCAAAAAAGCTATTTCTATTTACTTACAATTTCTTCATAATTTAATGAAATTCATAAAACTATTCTAAAGAATAAAAATTGGTTAAGCTTAAAAATATTTGTTGCTTAAACGTATTAACATATTTTCTAATGAATTTGCTACTTATTCACAGTTTTTGATCATTTCATAAGTTAAATTTTTGCGTTGTTTATCCATGATGCGACTTAAAGAAAGAGTTTGTCGCCTACTTAGATTTTCGTCATAATTTCTTGAATAAAATGTTTGTTTTTATTTATCCAGGAGGCAAATTCAAGAAAGAATTTGTCCCCGTGTGTCTGACAATAGATGTATACAAATTCCTTTGCTTACATCTCCAAGGTTTTATTAGACATTCTAAACGTTTAATGTGCTAGCTTACTCTAAAAATAATGAACACATAACAATTTAATGTATAATATATTTTTAATTAAATAATGCTATGTAGAGTATTAATACAAAAAATTTATTATGATACACTATTAATATAAATGATTAACTTTGGACATTTTGAATCTGTTCCAAAACAAAGTTTACCATGTTTTCACTTCATATTATAAATATTGTCTTCTCTTAGTTCGTAATCAGTATAATAATAATTATTCCATGTAGAGTCATACACATTTTTTAATGGTGTTT
>NW_028300033.1:0-2000 GCF_049724085.1 Artemia sp. Qi Xiang Cuo
TATTGTTTAATAAGGAATGCAAATACTGCTTTTTAAGTTTGAATTTGCAAATACAGTCACGGACGCATGCACGTAGGAGGGGGGGGGGAGGGAGGGAGGAGCAGTTTATAAAATGCCCTCCAGCTCAATATAAGAACCCCATATATTTATATCAAGATGTTCTTTACAAAATTTTATATGTCTAGCAAACACTCAATTATTTTCCAAAAACCCAAAATACATTTTTGCTACATGCTAAATTTTTTGTTTCTTTTTTTAAAGGAGGAAGAGACGTGCAATAATATCCATTCTGAAAAGAAATCGAAATATGGCGAACCTTCATTAATAAAGACCGCATGGGCGTCTGTTATGAAATTCGCTGGAAAAGTTACACACAATCTGGTCCATCCATCGAACACCCAACGTATAGTGACAGAGACCTCTGACCCCCGCGTTAGCTCCATGGCAACTGGAAGGAAGTTGAAAAGAGAATGGACCACTTTATACAATGTCTCAACTCAGCCTACTGAGCTCAACCGCCGTCAAGTTGTGCAAAAGAGTTCAGGTATAGAAGTCCAGTCAGAATTTGTAAGTATATACATTATTTTTTTTCTATCTCTATTTTCAGAAATAAGACAAAATTTTCTCAGACGCATAGCTTTAGATGAGTTAAAAAACTTAAAATTTGTTTCTAAGATATTTCATTTTCTTTCAGTAACCAAATTTGCAATATATATATATATATATAAAGGTTTTATTGTATAAATTTCTATAAAAAAAACTTACATTTTAAATAAAAAAAACGATGAGTACTTTTGCAAAAATAAATTTTAAACAAAAAACGTGTGTGTATTTAATGCGTAGTAAGCCACCCTAAAACTGATATTATTACGCTACAACCATCTGCATTGTATCAGATCGTCCCCATCGCTTTGAATTGTAAATAGGTTTCCTGTGACAGGAAGAAGGTTTTAGTAATCTCCAATTATGGGTTTCACATACGAAGAAAATATTATTATTTTGAACCAACTCAGACAATTATTTTCGTTTTTGAAAGGTTCAAGAAAAGAATTTGAGACTCTTCTATTTCAACAGTGTTGTGGAGTCCGATACCCCCTCAACTCGGAAAGGGTATCAATCCTCTTACCTCGAAGGAAGCTCCCGGTTCCCAAGGGTTCTCCCCGGGAGGGGTT
Organism: Artemia sp. Qi Xiang Cuo; assembly: GCF_049724085.1. NCBI lineage: Eukaryota > Metazoa > Arthropoda > Branchiopoda > Anostraca > Artemiidae > Artemia > Artemia sp. Qi Xiang Cuo. Next base: position 1,173 of record NW_028300033.1, read on the forward strand.
TGGGGAGGGGCAGGGGCTCTAAAAAGGACCATCCAACATTTTAATTGTTGTTATTGATGGAAAAAAAAGTTCTTCTCTCTCACAAGTATTTATTTAGCCCAGGTCGAAAAAATCCGTTGGTGAAAGACAGAAAAAAATGCGGATTATTAAGAAATTAACAACACCACCAACCGTTGACATGGAGTTTGTGTCCTTTAACCGAAACAGAGTAGTAAGTGTTCGTACAGCATACTGCGTCAGTCGAAAAATTGTCATGTTTCATTAACTGTTATAAGGAAGAGGCTCAAAGAATCGAATTGGACCCATATTTTGCGTTTTTATTTTGAAAAAAAAAATTTTCAAATGAATCATTAATTTTGTCTATCATTATCTTGTTCGAACTTACCGTTCTAAGAATAATACCACATTTTCCCGACAAAAAAATATATTTTTTAACATGTTCAGTTGAAATTATGAAAGACATAAGGCAATGTAACTTTTTTCTTCTTCTTTTAATTGTTCAGGTGGTGGGACAATGACTATGAGAAATTGACAAAGTTTATTAACTATAAAATAATGATTATTTTACATAAAAAATGAAGCTTTTTTTCTACAGATTAAAAATATAGCACTCCCAGTGGCGCCATCGAGTGATGAAGCAGGTATATTTACATCACCAATTCTGTCACCACCAGCAGAGTTCAAGGATGAACCTACACTGGTTCTAGAGAATATGAAGTGGCATGAGGGATTCCTTAATGATGTTTTTGGGGAAATGGCCAGCCTGGATGACTTAAGCTGTGATATTGACATGCTTGAGGACCCAGAGTGGGCGGATAGTTTCATGCG
>NW_028300034.1:0-5000 GCF_049724085.1 Artemia sp. Qi Xiang Cuo
CACGTCTGCTTTTTTTAATTTTCCCTCTTGGTTCCCTTTTTTTTATTTATTTCTTCTTTTTTTTTCTCCTTTCAAAAGTTGTTGTTTTTGTTGCTATTTTCGAAGAAGTTGTTGTTTCCGTTTTAATCTTTGAGTATGCTATCTTTCAGTTTCCACTTTTCATACTATTTTTTATACTATTTAAGAAGTTGTTGCTTTTGTTGTTATTATTATCGTTTTGTTTCCTCTTTTTGTATTTTTGTATACTCTGTCATTGTACATTTATTGTATACGACGGGTTTTCAATATATATTATTATTATATATATATATATATATATATATATATATATATATATATATATATATATATATATATATATATATATATATATATATATATATATATGTATATATATATGTATAAATTTTCAGAATTAACTTAATTTTCAGAAACCCTCATTACATCATCAAGCGTTTAATCTTAGGATTTACTAAGGAAAAAAAGAAAAGAAAAAAAAGTTAGTCAACTGAAATTAAGAAGCAACATTAAAACTTAAAACGAACAGAAATTGCTCCGTATACGAGAGGGGCTATGTCTTCCTCGTCCGTCGCTCTGTATGTCTTAAAGTTGTCTAAAAACCCCTCTAATTCAAATTAAACGATTCTGTGTTTAAGGAGTCGTTCTTAAAGAATCGGGAAACAGTCAAACTTTAGCGTAAAGAGTGAGGGATGAGGGAGAGGCAGCCCCTCTCAAACATGGAATAATTTCTATTCGGTTTAAGTTTTAAAACTTTTTCTTCTTCTGAAAAAATAACTATTATTTTTCTTTCTGTAAATTCTATTTTGATTTGATAGTTTTAAATAGAAAATAAAAACATTTTATCAGAAGTGGATTTTGACAAAAATCTTCTGATCATCTAAAGTTGCATTTACACTAAATATTTAAGTCACTATAGTGCGGTGTTGAGCAAGATTTGCTTTGGGGGAGAGGAAATTCCCAAAAGGACCGAATAAGAAAAAAAAAACCATAGAAAACAGGCGTTATATATGAACAAAATGGGAATATGTGAGAAATCGTGAAGATTTTGACATTCCATTGGGAAAGCAATTCAAAAGACCCCTCCCTACTGCGTTTGTACCTGACCATCGGTATGTTCAATGTGAATTTAAGACCTCTTCACACTCACAGAAAATTCCCATATCCCTTAGATCTTTCTTTAATACATCCCCCCACCCCAACCGAGGACGGCCTGCTTTCCTATCAAAACGAAGATATTTATTTGCCTCTTGTTCCTGTCTTTGCTCTATTTATTCCTAAAAACTCTGATTTTTTAAGATTTTTCTTTTTGGGTGTTCCAAAATAATACAGTTTTTATGGCAGTATTAATTTTTTGTCAGTGTTGCAACGTTGAACCGTGAAAACGAATAAGCAAAACTAATTAGCCAAATTTGGCTAAGCTTTACATCCGTAAAAATTCAAACATTAACAATTTGTTGATTTCCAAGGGCAAGAAAACCCTCCCATGGAAACCTGCATCTTTTGCAATTTCTTTTGCCATGTATATCCTGATTATTCACCCAGTTTCCTGAAATTTAGTGCCCGCAACTACCAAAAACTTAAAAATGAGTTCCTCGTTTTCCCTAATTCATTAAGATATATATATAGTAACAGAAGTTTCTATTTGACAATTTCAAAACGATCAGATTTAATTATCACTGACCGTGGTACTTTATGCATACAACATAACCTATGTTAAAAAATCATGCTGTGCCATTTTTCATTTTAACTTATCCCTTGCTGATCAATCTGAAGTAATATTACGAGATAGGTGAAATAAATTGAAAGGATTCGTGATTCAAGATTTAGTCAGGTCTGCTTATGGTAATACATTGTAAAATATAGTAAAAAGGGTATTATTATATATATATATATATATATATATATATATATATATATATATATATATATATATATATATATATATATATATATATATATATATATATATATATATATATATATATATATATATATATATATATATATATATATATATATATATATATATATATATATTTATCAGTGGTAGTTATAATGACAGTATTATCATATTTTATAGTTTCCTTTACTGTACAAGACTGGATGTAATAATATGTTCGGTTAATTTAGCTTTTAAGACAGAAATCAGATAGAATACAAAGAGATATGCCGTTCGACTTGTCATTCAATACTCTTTCCAAATATACTATAATAATCACTGCTGTCCTAATTACAGTCCTGTTCCCTCCCCCAATAAGATCAAACATAGCCCTGGGCTATATGCGGAAGTCCCCCAAAAAACTTGATCTTTGCTGAACTTTCATGAAGTGGTTCGACTTGTCATTCAATACTCTTTCGAAATGTACTATAATAATCACTGCTGTCATAATTACATTCTGGTTCCCTCCCCCAGTGAGATCAGATATAGCCCTGGGCTATATGCAGAAGCCCCTCCCCCCACCCACCCAAAAAACTTAATCTTTGCTGATCTTTCATAAAGTAATGACGTTAAGACTTTTGATTTCGACGGCTATTGATCACGTTTTCGCCTAAGCCGTGTTTAAATCAATCTCTTCACAAATTCTTCCCATTCCATGCAACTTTTTATTTTTCTCAATGATGAAAAGGCAATGTGTCAAGATCTTAGCAATGGTCGTAGCAAGGTCTTCGCAATATAGCCTATATGTATTTTCTGCTTGTAGATTTTTAGGTTGAATGAACTAATATTTCAACTGAAAGATATTTTGCTTCAAAGCTTGAATTATCCTATTTAGAGTGAAAAGAAGAGTGAAAACTAACCCCCTCTCAAAGAAAATAGTATTCGCTGTAGTTTCGTGAAGTAATGGAGCTAAGATTCATAACTTTGGTTTATAGTTTGGTTTTATTTAGGGTGTTGTCTTGGTCATAACAGCAGGTTTGAAATGTAACTCACATATATCATTTGGTTGCAGATTTTTAGGTTGATTGAACCTATATTTCAACTGACGGATATTTTGCTTCAAATTGAACTTGAATTTTTAAAGTTTATTTCGTGGTCATCCGCAAGCGTGGATTCTGGCCTTGATTATTCAATTAATTCTTTTAGATATTATTTGAAAATGATTTCTGTTTCATTGATAATTAACTGAGTGTAAAGAATCTCAGCATATTAATTAGTTTTGATATATAACGTCACAAATCGTTAATCTCTCTTAATTGTTATCTCACCAAGCATTATGAAATTCAAAACAAGTTTTTCAATTGAAAGAAAAAAGCTACATTGAAACTCAAACTTGCAGAAATTTTCCTGTGTGTGAGGGAGACTGGTCCCCCTCAACTCCCCGCTCTTTTCGATATCATTTGACTTGTGCTTTTATTGAAGGCATTTGACAATACAATCGTCAGGTGGTAATTGGTCGAGTAATTGCCAGTATTTCATTCACAGATAGAAATTGAAAGACTAATAGGATTTTTTTTTCTTGGTGCCAAGATTTTTTAAGCTGATTCATGTTATTTTTGAGATGCTGAATTCAAAATATGAAATTATTTATTCTTTATCAGCTGTACTTTTTGAAATTTAGTACTCTCGTCCACAATTATGTTGTAATAATGGTTTGGAATTAATTGCCAAAAGCTAATATAATTATACTCTTCGCAATATGACAAATCATGTTCAAGTTCTATTTACTCCTTGCATAAGGTAAGATTTTAATCCTTTAATGGCGTGTCATGTTGTTTGGAATACGTTGCCTGAATCAGCGCGAGGGTGCCACTCATTCGGTTTATTTAAAAAAAATTAAAAATTCTTTGGCTTCGTAGAAGTTATTTTTTTTTATTTTTTTTTAGTCTATTCAATCTAATTAATTAATTTAGTTTATTTATATTGTTTCTATAGTTTTCATTTTATCTATATTTTTTTTCTTCTCCTTCGTATGCGAGTAAGTGATTATTTAAAATGTTCTTTTGCTTTTCATCTCTGAGTAAGCAACTCATTTGTCTTCCCCCTTTGTACAGGCCAATGAGCCTTTGGGGGAATAATAACATGTAATATTGTATGTGTATCTAATGAAGAATAAATCTTATCTTATCTTAATGTCATATTTGAATTCTGCTCATTAAATACGTATAAAATCAACACCAAAAAGCCACGGCACCAAAACCACTGTTACCCAGTGAAATATTTGAGCAAAACATTTTTTTGGCAAAGAATTAGCCCATTCATTTTCGAGGTATCGGGATAAAACAGAAGATTAATATTGAATTTATTTCATGTTTAAACATAGGTTCCTGAAGCCATGGGAGGGAGTGAGTTCCGGTTACTATTATCAAGGACCGTTCTCTATTTATAGTTCTTGACTGTGGTATTTTTGATACATTCAACTACCAAATATTTATCCGTGGGTTATTTTGTTACTTAGATTTTATTTTGTGTTGTCGAGCATGGATACTAGAGTAGAGATGACCCTAAAGCTCGTGACCCTACACCATATATGGGCATAGAACCACGTGGTTTATGGATTTTGTCAGTGAGAATGAAAAAACAGGAACTTTCTCACATTTATGTCTGTTTTCTTGGATGTTTTTATGGTTTTTGTCAGTGAGAATGGAAAAACAGGAATTTTGTCACATTTATGTCTGTTTTTATGGTTTTTGTCAGTGAGAATGAAAAAACAGTATTTTTCTCACTTGAAAAACAGGAACTTTCTCACATTTATGTCTGTCTTATGGATTTTGTCAGTAAGAATGGAAAAAAAGGAACTTTCTCACATTGATGTCTGTTTTCTTGGATGTTTTTATGGTTTTTGTCAGTGAGAATGAAAAAACAGGAAGTTTCTCACATTTATGTCTGTTTTTATGGTTTTTGTCAGTGAGAATGAAAAAACAGTATTTTTCTCACTTGAAAAACAGGAATTTTCTCACTTTTATGTCTGTTTTTATGGTTTTTGTTAGTGAGAATGAAAAAACAGGAACTTTCTCACATTGATGTCTGTTTTCTTGGA
>NW_028300035.1:0-1000 GCF_049724085.1 Artemia sp. Qi Xiang Cuo
CAGGGAGCGTACTCTATCTTCAAGGCCTGTGAACTTAGTGTCTATTTCAGCTTTCAGTTCATCTTTCAAGCTCGAAAAGGAGTCTTTAACTGCTTCTTTGATTTTCACCTCCAGGTTCTTTATTGTGTCATCAAGACCACCTAGTGACATTTTTATGCTACTGTCCACAATTTTCGCTATTTCTGAGGCATTAACACTGCCTTTTGGGTTGCCTTTGCACATGGGACATTTCCACTCACAGCCCATGCGGCAAGTCATCTTTGTTGATAAAATATATTCTGGTTCCAAAAGATCAAGGCATTCTGCACACAGCCATTGCTCACAATCATCACAGTTCATAGCATTAGAACCTTCATTCAAATTGTCTTCACAGGCTGCACACTTGTCCCTACCCTTCACTGGGCTAACATGCATCCGTTTGCTCGCCATTTCTGGTTTGGGATAAATAGCGGAAGTTTATCAATTCTCTTGGACAAATAACTCTCGGCAGATACCACTAGAGCACTTGCCACAGGTACTTTCCCCTCTTCTGCTAGCTTTTCCTCTCCTGGCGCTCAAATGAAAGTATTGTATCTCGTCGATGCTCAGAACGCTAAATTTATTGCCTTGACAATTTTTGAGGTAGACAGAATGTGGGAAGTGCAATACTCAAATCATTTATTCCCAGCAGTTTAAGGATTAAAATCCCGCTGGTACCAACTCGGCCTCTTGTTTGTTTGATATTGCTCCCTTCTGCACAATTTGTCACCAAAAATACACAAAAACGGACGAGCCAGCATAATCAATGGTGTTTTTAATATTTAGCGTTTGGCAACTGCGCTTTGTTGCTGGCTACATATTCGGAAGAAGGAGAATGACACTGAAATCAGCTTGGCCTTATCTTATATACAGCAACCTTATAAGAAAATCGAAATATATTTTCTTGTGATTATTATCTCTTCTAATCAGCAGTTGTACCAAACCTATTCTGCTCAAGTCATCCTCAGGGCTATACTGTGGT
>NW_028300036.1:0-5000 GCF_049724085.1 Artemia sp. Qi Xiang Cuo
GTTATTAATAGACTGCAAGGTATAATAAGTGCAAATCGACTGGGCCAGACTATGTCAGTCAAGCTTGAATTTGAAGACTCTTTCCCTCAGTCTGCTTATTTCAAAGAAGGAATTAAAGTTGGATATGAATTTTTTTGAATTCACGTATTTAAAGAAATAATTAAATGCTGCTTCAGATGCCAATCCTATGAGCACTGTTAAAGTACTTGTACCGGAAATGTCCTGAATTTGCCAAATGTGCTGTGCGACATGTTACTACTGAGGACAGTTCTTGTATTGCTGCTCCTAAGTGTGCTAACTGTGGTAAAAATCATACTTCTTATAGCTTATCCTGCCCTGTATCTAAGGAACTAATGTCGCGCTCCCACTTTTTGCAATGACTTTGGAGTTTTCAATAAAATCGTTTAATATTAATGGTACAAAGGATAATGACTTTGTTATTCATGAGCTCTACAATGACTTCGATTTGGTTTGTTTACAGGAGCATCTTCCTACAGATTTAAGGACCAACATTTTGCGTCGTAGCCCTCATCATAATGTTTTTTTTACTATTGCTAGAGCCACAAAAGGCCGATCATCCGGTGGGCTAGCTTGTGTTTTTAAGCGTAATCCTAATTTGGTTTCACTGGTGATTTTTTACTCGGATGAGTTTTTTTTGGCTTTTCGTATGGGCACTACAGTCTTCACTAATTCTTAGCTGCCTTATGAAGACTGTTCTTCCAGAGTAATGGATAGCCATGCTAAGGCCTGTAATACTTTGAAGGTTTTAGTGGAAAAAATTCTTTCCAACTCTCTGGATTATATGATCATTATTGAAATCAATACGGGTATAAATAATCCATCAGTGAGAATTGATTTGTTGTTAGATTGCCTTCCATCTTATAATATTATACCCAAAACTCATCCGTATTCTTATATTCACCATTCAGGAAGTAAGAGCAATATTGATCACATTATTTGCTCACCTGGTATTACTACATCAATAGAGTTTTTACAAGCTGAAGAACAAGACTTAGACCATCTCCCTATCTTACTTACTCTTACGCTGAATTTAAACCCTGCAAGTTTTTGTGAAGTCACCTGGTTTAAAATAGAGCTGACACTCTTAGAAGCAAGCCTTTTTGGTGGAGGAATGAGTTCAAGGAAGCCAGTTTTGTGACACACATAGTTTGATACACATTCTATAGGTTGTTATTAGTTTTAACCTGATAAAAAAGCTGTTTGAGATTTTCGCCTGCAGTGATGATCTGATGCTTTTCTGAGTTCTTCCGGCAAAAAACCGCCGCATTTTTTCGGAATTCTTCATTGATCTCAGCCAATAAAAATGACACTGGCTTTCCTACGCCGTAGAACCTAGAGGTCGTATCCCATCCCAGGAAAGCATGGATGGGCAGTATGACCATCCAAGCGACTTCCCCAAGCTTGTTTTTTAGTTCTCGTATGTTGTAGAGTGTGGCTGTTCCAGGCTTGGTCTCCGCTCGAAAGAAAAGTGGGTAGCTTCCTGGCTGGCAATGGTGAAGAAGCAAGACGAGCACGTCTGTGTCATTGCCAACAAGACAGGTTTCTACCTCAGAACAACTTGTCACTGCGGCTGTCACAATCGTGAAATGTTCATCACCTGAAGCATACACGACGCGACATCCTGACGAGCTTAGCACTCCACCAATCAGGAGGATGAATTTTCCCTTGTTCTTCAGGTTGTTCAGGAAAAAGTCAGGTTTTTCAGGATGTAGGAGCCATCCTCCATCTATAACATATTTGCAACTCGTTGAAAGATTCGCAGAAGAGCCTTCAGTCATTTTCCAGAGGGCATTTGAGAGGGAAGCCTTGTCAGCTGTGCGTAGTATTTGGTATGACCCGAAAAGTGCCGAAGGAAAAGAGCAAAGTTCATAACCATGAGTATCCGACAGATCCTGATCGTCGGCAGTGGCTACAGCCACTAGTCACTGGAACAATAACGTTTGCTCAATCTTGACCGGCTCACCATCAAGCTTCGGAGCTGAATTTGCAGCCAAAGTTACGACTCTATCTCTAGCTCTCCTTTGGATTACAAAAGTCTCTGCAGGCTCTTCAACCATCCCTTGCAGTATGTGCAACCCAACTTCTTTTGTTTCGTCAAACTTGACCTTTGGCAAAGAATTCACTCCTGTAACAATATTCATTAGCTCCTGACCCCCGTTGAACGGCTGCAAAGGCTCAAGGAACTTGAGAAACTTCTTCAAATTTTTGCTGTCTCTCAATATTCTGGACCCCAATGTATCAACATGCTGGTCGCTTGTGTGGTAAACAGATCCGGTTAGGTCTTGCATGATTGCATTCATTTGAGCTCGCACTGGCATAGATAGTGTCCAGATCGACTGCTGCGCTTCATTCAAGCCTCTTCTATAGTGAGCGGTCTTCAGAGTTTTCAAGAAGACTTGTTCTATAACAAGGTCTATTGCCAGTCCTAACCACGAATGATCGGTTCTGTTAACAGAAAAGTGACCTTTGGAACTTATCGTATAATTCTGGCTGCAATTCTTTCAAACTGACAAGGGTTTGTAAATGGAGACGGGCTGATTTAGCATATGTAGTTCGACCTCATGCCGCAAAATAAGGAAGCATACTAAACCAGCTCTGAAGATACAGGTCGAAATCTCCAGTCCGTTCAGCGCAAACTGACATCCTAAGAATTTTATTCATTTCAGAATACTGTTTAAGCCACAGTTTCGCAGTCGTAGATTCACTAACTAGCTCCTTCTTTGCCTGCTGAATTTCTTCTCAAAGTAAAACCACCGCTGGGTGCGCAGAAAGGTCTTCAATATAAATATTTTTGGATGTCAGCTCTGTATAGACACTGGCTGCGCTCACCATTTGGCGTGCCGGTTGACTTCGTAAACCGTCGGCAGTATTTTCGAAAGCACAGGCAAAAATTAAGATGTGCAGAGCACGTCAAGAGGAGAATGTGCCGTCATTGCTCTAGAAACTTCTTTGCCAGAGATGATGGGTTTTACAGTGTTTGGTGCGTAGATGTGGTCAAGGACTTCAACCAAACCTGCTTCTTCCATAAGATAGCCCATACACCCAAGAAAATTCATTCTTCCATGAAAGGACCCAAGCATCACTACGATCTCTTTCAAGGGGCTACCGAAAGGTGACGATTGAACCATCATTCTCGCTTTCCAATACAGTGGTTGGTCGAAGGTTACGACAGGAATCTGGTTCAGTTTCATTGCCTTCACTGCAATAAACATCAACGTTGTGTTGATGCACGTGAGATCAGTTGGGTTTAAATCAGTCATAGGCTGGAGCTAGCTGAGAATTTACCCACATGATATCAAGATGTCTGCCATTGTCTCTGAACTCTGGAAGTACCAAATCTACGTAAGTGAGCTGATCTGTAAGGGCAGTATGCTTCCCGTAAGGGTCGATTGGTATAGCAGCTTCTTATTTACATCCTTTGAGGTCAAAATATTTTCTTAGAAACAAACGTAACTATTCTTTCTTTGCTGACGACATGACCCCAAGGACAGCCATACCACTGGAACTACCTCTCCAATTTAGAGTTTTAGCATTTTAACCGTAATTTTCTGCATTGTACTGGACAAGAATGCCTCTTGGTATGTTGAGTTCTTGGTCGTGGCTTTCAGCCATTGCAACACGTCTTTCAAATCGGAGAGTTTCTGCATAGCCAACACAAAAACCTAGGCTGCTCAGTGTGTCGATAGCGTCACATGAACCAAACCGATGATGCATAGACTCAGCCAACCCCAGCTGCATTGGTGCAATGATACTTTGAGGTCTGGTGTTTTTTATTATTGCCTGCCCTATTGCACTGACCACAAGTTTGGCACTGTTGTGTTTGATCAAAATGGACAGGAAAAGCCCTAGGGATGGAACAAGGAACTCTAGATTGACCTCTGCCGATACTAAGGTGCGTATTTGGTCATATTCTTCTACGGACGATATCACAGTCTTTATTTCGCTCTCCACTATTCTTGCAAAAGCTTTCGCAATCTCGAATTTTTCTTTCTCCGGATTTATGTCTTTTGGCAGTTGTTAATAATCCCGGAGAATGCTTGCAGCAGTCTCCCTAATCGTCACTATACTTTGCTTCCCAGGAACATCACAAATGGTCACCTTGTCGCCGAAGTAATCAACTAGCACTTTCTTCAGGTAAATGCTGCTGTATGGCTTCAGATCTATTTTGGCTAAAAACTCCTCCATTTTTTTCGAAGTATCGGTCAGTGTAACATGTACATCGTCCAGACGGCCAAAGAAGTTCGCAGCTTTTTAAAACCCTTCTTTTTGAACCTTGTCGGATGCTCTGCCATTTTTACACTTCTTTACTTAAGATTCAACACTTAATTTTGAATAGCGCTGAGGCAAGTTTTTTCAGTCCGGAAGTTCACTGAAAAACTGTGTGATAGACAGCATCAGCTGCGTGGAGATCAGCAGTATCTGCATTTAACCTTCCCAAAATATTGGTCTAACACTGGCTTGAAATGTGTCTGTTCTAACAGTCTGGGATGGCGAATAGCCTGGATGACGCGAATCAGCAATGACAGGGGTCGCACAAAACAGACAGTCTTTGTCGAATGCGAATAAAGAACTTGCAGAACGTTACTTTGCAGAATATTACTTTCCCGATTAATTGGTGAATCACTTTCATTACAATGTTTAAGACTAAAAATTCTTCTCTGGCTACTAAAGTCTTTTCGACAGTGAGCATGAACCTGGTCACCGGGGTTAACTTCGACAGAATCACCTCTTTCTTAATTAGAATATAATGTTAGAATATTAATATAATTAGAATATAATATTAGAATATAACTTATTTAGAATATTAGAATAACAGAGAACTTAATTCAGTAACAGAAAACTTGATGTGGGAAGAGGACTGAAGCCGCGAATCTCCTTTATTATTATTATTATTATTATTTATTGGAAAACCCGTCATACGTAAAAGGAAAAGACGGAGCAATAAGCAAAAAAAAGCAATACACATAAACTTACGTGTT
>NW_028300038.1:0-5000 GCF_049724085.1 Artemia sp. Qi Xiang Cuo
AAGGGGGTGGTATTCCCCGTAAGGGGCCCCTCAGTTGATTTGGTTAAACACTGGGTTTGGTTACTATACACACCACCTAGTCAACCGAATACAATCGGTCATTTTAACCTATCATTGACATTAATAGAGTTCTGAGGGAGGTTAAGCCTAGGGTGGTATGTTTGTACTGTCCAACATACCTCTCTAGATTTTTGACTGAACTACAGATACAAAATCACATGAGGCTTTATAGACAGCATGGACATCAGACAGTGGAAACAGTTTCAGTGGATAGGGGCATTTTAAGATTCAAAAATTTTCAGAATGCCCTCCTCCAGTGCGAAAAAATCTCTTTAGACTGTGAAGCTAAGCTGGTGCAAAGGAACGACCCACAATATCCTAACCGAGTCAAAGAGCACCAGGCCATTGCAGTGTCCTGCGCCCCCGCACGAAGAGACAATTCTAACACCATGCAGTTGTTAGAAATAGTTTAAACATTGTATGAGGGAGAGGAATGCATGGACAAGGCACTGACTAAACGGATTGGCACGGCTAATGGTGCTATTTCTCTTTTGATAAATACCCATTATCCATGGGTGCTGTCTGCAGAGGATCGTCGCGGGATTAAAAATAAAGAAAGAGTGGGGGGGGGGAAGGGGGAGTGGGTAGCGGGGTATACGGATAATAACGAGCCCCCGGTGGGGAGGGAACCCTTAAGAGATCATGACCATGTGGGTCATGAACTATCATCGGAGGGGTGAAGTTTTCGTGGGATTGCTCATCCCTCGTGTCATTTATACGTTAGCCAGCAGTTTTTTTATACCGGTTTTTATATAGAATTCCAATTATGATTTAAAATTTATTGTACAGGCACGGGCACGGTGGCATAGGGAGGGAGGGGGAGTAGATTGTCCATGGGTAAATAGTTTATTTATCTACAACATAAGTCCCAAATCAGCTGAGAAGTTGTTGCTTCTCGAACTGAAATGGCTGGCTGTGGATAATGGGCATACGTGCTGTAATAAAATCAGTTTTTTAGATTCCTTTAGTTTTTTCCCCAAGGCATTGAGTCAATTGATTCAAGTGCAAAAAAGCGACAATTTTGATAGCTTTCCATTGCTTACACAGCAATGTCCAGACGTTGAAATGTATGATCTGTTGACCTGCAAAGGTATATACGCAGACAATTATTACTGCTCTGATGCAAGCCGAAGTGAGGAGAATCTACCTCCCATTGTATCTTTTGACAATTCACTGACCACCCGAGACTGCACATTCGAGGATCCTGAGTTTGCCAAGAAGGTGTGGTCCAAGGGAGATTGTAAAAATGGGTGGGATTATTGTAGACTGTACTTGGCCAGTGACGTTCTAACTCTGTTGGATATAGTCTGTAAGAACACAGATCAGATCTATTCAGAGTTCGGGTTAGATATAGGCTATTATTTTTCCACACCCCATTTAGTGATGGATTTAATTTTAAAAATTAGCAGGGAGGAAATAGGCCTAATCACTGATGTGGATCATCACCTTTTGTAGAGCTTTCAATGAGGGGAGGGTATGTTTTTCATGGGGATCGTGTCTTATCAACCGATCCGAGCGGACAAAGCACCGGTGCAAAGTCAAACGCAGTGTTCTTGGACATGAACTCATTGTACCCCTCGGCAATGTCCCACTACTCTTTGCCGTGTGGGAACTATCAATGGCTTGAGAATCCTTGTGAGTTCCTTGAAATTACCACCGTCGAGGACAATGGGCCACAAGGATGGTTCTTTGAAGTTGATGGTCACATTCCACTGGTGCTTCACGACTCAGTCAAAGATTTTGTCTTTCCCTGTAATAATCGACCCGTGAGCAGGGGCTCGCTGAGCCCCTACAATCGATCATTGGTTGAGGATATGGGGATGCACTGGACCCCCTCTAAACAGAAACTGATTGCTGATTTGGACCCTAAGGAGAATATCTTTGTTCACCTTGTGCTTTTGAACTGGATGGTGAGCATTGGTTTAAAGATCACCAAAATACATAGGGTCCTGCAGTTCAATCAGTGACCCTACTTGAAAATGTTTATCGACATATTTGTCGATAAACGCTCTAAGGCAAGTTCAAAGGTGGAGAAGGAAATGTATAAGCTCATTGTAAATTCAGCGTTTGGCAAAATGTGTGAAAGCTTTCGTAATAGATCTCGCTGCGACGTCGTGACTGACCCTCTAGAGTGTGCAAGAATTATTGCTAACCCTAATTTTACATCGTTCACGAGCATAGAGACTGGCACGGTTCTTCTACACAGTCAAAAGCAAAATGTGGTACTGAACAAGAATATTGCAGGTGGCAGTTCAGTACTGGAAATTTCAAAAAAGCTCATGTTGTCGTTCTTTTACAATGTGTGCAAGGTGCAATGGCCACGGGAGGGGGAGGTTCAAGTTTACTATGGTGATACAGATTCTCTGCTGTTAAAGGTAAATGGGCCTGAATTGGATTTATTGGGTGATTTGCAAAAGGGGGTGCACATAAGCTCGCGAATGGATTTCACCAACTGGAATCCATCTCTCTACCCCGAGCTGGTGAAACGTCGAGCCCCCAACCAACTATTAATGTTAAAATCAGAGACGGGGAGTGATTTGATATCCAGGGGGGTGTTCCCGGGTCCCAAAGTTTATTGCGTGGAAACTCATAGTGGGGATGAAAAGAAGGCGTGTAAAGGGGTGCCTACACATTTTGTAAAGAGTAATTTCAACATGAGCTTGTATAGAGACTGTTTAGAAAGTAGCATAGTGCCGAGAGCACAAGTGCTTGCATTTTACTCTCTACGGTATAGACATTATACTGTGAGAGTAGAAAAGAATGCAATGTCGTGTATATCCGACAAAGTCTATTTGCTCGAGAATGGTGTGACTGTCCTACCCCACGGCCACTACCGTATTTCAGACCGAGTTGAATGCATTGACTATCGTAATCAACTTGGTCTGGATAAATTAACCTAATCTGACTAACCACCACCACCAACCTGTTCATAAATTAACCTAACCAACTAATCTAACCTAACCACTAACCCAACCTCAACTAACCCATAGCAGTGACGACAACTATTCTTTTTCCACCGCGGCTTCCGGGGTCCACTGCCGCTCCCGGGGGGGGATCCCTTCCCGCGGCCGCCCAGGGGGGTGGGGTCCCGCCCGCAGGGGGGGGGGTCCCGCCCGCAGGGGGGGGTCCCGCCCGCGGCCGGCCGGCCTTCGGCCCCGCGGCCCTGGGGGGGGGGACCCACACCTTTAAATTCACCATAATCAAGTTCAACTGTGCTAGCTTGTTCCCGTGTGTGTATTTTCTGTTGTACAAAAAGTGTTGTATAGAAAAGTGTTTAAGTTGACAAAAAGTGTTGTACAGAAAAGTGTTGTTGATGATGGACAAAAAGTGTTTTTTTTTTATTGTACATAAAGTGTTGTACAGAAAAGTGTTTTTAAAGACAATAATTGCTTATTTATAAAGTGTTATAATTGCCATGTGTTCATGTTGAACAAATAGAGTTTTTGTGTTGACCACCATGAAAATTTGTTAACTGTTCTTGTTGAACAAGTGTTATTATTTTTATCGTTTTATAGTTCATTTTGACTGCTAATATTTGTTTTCATGCGGTTCCGAAATAAATGCTGCCATGAAATATTGTTTTTTTGTTGTTCTTGAATAGATAGATCTATGGGGAAATTTATCGCTACTTATTCATTGAGCACATATGATTTACAGTTAGTTGTAGTCCGACTGTTGTCACCAGCAGCAGCAGCAGCATGTACTAATTTAAAACACCCTTTAGATCGTTTCTGTGTGGTCCCTCAATGTCGGGGAAAACAACACTCTTAACTAGAATAATTCAAAATTGCGATAAAATGTTTTTGAAGAAGCCAAAAAAAATCTACTCGTGCTATAGTATTTGGCAGGAATACTCTGATAAAATAAAAACAATTGCCCCAACCAGACCAATACAATTTATACGATGACTTGATATTTTCAATAGTATTGAATCAAACTCGTGGTTGAGTATTGATGATTTGGCTGAATCCATTGAAAAGTTCTCACAGGAAATGCTACAACTGTTCACCGGTCGCTCCAATCATGAACACATTTCCATAACTCTGGTTCTACACAATCTGTTTCATCAGGGCAAATGTATGCGAACCCTTGCTTTGAAATGCACCGTCTATATTATCTATCGAGTTGTTCGTGATTCTAGCTCGCTCATAACTCTCAATAAGCAGATACACCCCGGCGCCCCTAAATGTCTGGTGTCAGCGTACACTCAGACGACTAGCAATCCCTACGGTTACATTTTGCTGGATCTTAATCAGAGCACGCCCGAGGATCTACGTGTAGTCACCGACATTTTCAACAAAGAGATTACAGTATATCTTCCGGTGAATAGTAGAAAAGGCTATTAGTCACCATTATGACACTGAAGAAACTACACGAACAACGGCATCTGTTTTCCGTTTTAAGCACTTCAAAACCGTTGCTTAGGAAGGGTATACTCTAACATTGTGCTGACAATCATTTCATTAATCTGATATCTTAACTTTTTTCAATTTTGCCTGAGGGAATTTTTAACCGCCATTTTGTTTGTAGAAACAAGGAAACCAACAATGTGTCAAGGTACCGTGCCTGGGCTTTAAAAAACAAGGGAAAAAAATTTAAACGACAACGACTCCTTCAGGCGGGTGGTAGCTTCTTCATACTTTTACTGCCAATAATTGCAGGACTTGTAAACAGTTTTCTCTAGTGAGAGAGAATGGCAAAACCCTATAAATTGACACCATTTGAACTTGTCCTCTTACCCATCGAACATTTTGAGGACAATCTAAGCCAATTCATTAACGACGAGAATATTGCCGATGACAAAAAACTGCTTTTACTTCAAGATGCATTGCGACGCGTGGACAAACATAAACCATATCGTGAGAGACCTGCCACCGTCGCCACAGATCCCTCTAAACAGGAAACATCTCCTCAAGATTCTGCAGCACTGCAATCAAAGG
>NW_028300039.1:0-1000 GCF_049724085.1 Artemia sp. Qi Xiang Cuo
AAATGAGTTTAAATCATTTCGAATCCAGTTTCCCACATGCAATTCCTTGCATCATTCGTAGCCAAGAATTTTAGTTTCAAGTTGAATAGAATAATAGAACGCAACATTCACTACAGTTTGATTTTGAAGATCGAAGATCGTTTCTACAAGTGAATTGTAAGTTTGCAGAATTTTTTTTTCTTTTGCTGTTTTTAGATAAGAATTTCTTAATTTTTAACACTCAATTGTTGAACGCCTGATAGATTAATGAAAATACAATCTTATGTCTGAAAATATTTTACCCCCCCCCCCCCCAAAAAAAAAAAAAACAACCGTCTATTTAGACAAAATTTAGCTATAGACTAAGCAATGTACAAGGTTGGGGAATTAAAGATTTAAACGGAACTTACCCCAAAAATATGCTTCATAAATAAATTGTAAATTGTTGCCTATAGGGGGGGGGATAGGGGGCAATCATTTTTAAATGATAATACCTCATTTTTTATACTGAAAGCAGGGATGTCAAAAATATAATTATTTTTTCATTGAAAGCGGAGATGGAAAAAAATGCTATCAAATTCCCTGCGAAACCATTGAAATATTTTGATAGACCCAGGGCCCCCCATTGGGACTTGTTCATTGTCTTTGGTATTTTGCGATTTCTCATAGGCTACTGGCCTGATTTGGCTTTTGTGTGTGCTCCCTTTTAATTAGATTCTTTGGATCTTATTGAATGCCACGGCAAATCTATGACTCAGTTTTTCAATAGTTTGAGGTATATCTGAATAATTTTGCCTTTTTTGTTTTCATCTTCGTACCCCTTTACTAATAACCTCAATTTTTTTTTTCAAGGAACACTAAGCTGTTTAACGTTATTTCTTGTGTTTGTTTGAACCATATAGTGACCTAGTTAATTATTAAATAAATTTTTTTTTTTTATGTAAAGCTGAGACGGTATCCTAGCGAGGTGGTATCCAGAGGGGGGGGGGTAGGGAGGTATTACATTTAAATGATAATATCT
>NW_028300040.1:0-2000 GCF_049724085.1 Artemia sp. Qi Xiang Cuo
ATTCATAGGGGCAAAAGCTTGAGTTTCTTAATACTGTTTGCCATGAAGCCTGTGATTCCGATATAGTGTGTAACTCGGTTCATTCTCTAGATACTCTTTTGCTTGTTTGTCCACACGTCGCAATGCATCTTGAAGTAAAAGCAGTTTTTTGTCATCGGCAATATTCTCATCATTAATGAATTTGCTTAGATTGTCTTCAAAATGTTCGACGGGCGAGAGGACAAGTTCAAATGGTGTCAATTTATAGAGTTATTCCATTCTTTCTAGAGAAAAATGCTTACAAGTCCTGCAATTATTGGCAGTAAAAGTATGAAAAAGCTACCGCCCGCTTGAAGGAGCCGTTTTCTTTTAAAAAATTTTCCCTTGTTTTCAAATTCCAAGGCACGTACAGCGAAACGATTTTGCTTTTTCCGCTGTCTAACACCTTCTGAAAGTTGAATATTACCTTAAATTAAATTTAAAAACAGTTCAGATATTAGATTAATGAATTCGTTGACAAAACCATACTTGAGTATGGCCTTCCTAAGCAAGGGTTTTGAAGTGCTTAAAACGGAAAATAAATGCCGTTGTTCGTGTAGTTTCTTCAGTGTCATAACGCCAACTAATAGCCATTTTTACTGTTCACCGAAAGATATACTGTAATTTCATTGTTGAAAATGTCGGTGACTACACTTTGATCCTCGGGCGTGCTCTGCTTAAGATCCAAAGAAATGTAACTGTAGGACTTATTAGTCGCCAAAGTGTACGCTGACAACAGATATTTTGGGGCTCCAGGGAATATCTGTTTATTGAGAGTTATTAGCGAGCTCGAATCACGAAAAACTCAATAGATAATATAGATAGTACAATTCAATGCAAGGGTTTACACGCGTGTACTCAGATGAAACGCACTACATTGAAATAGGTTAATGGAATTGTGTTCATGACGGGATCGAACAGTCAACAGGTCTAGCATTTCCGTTAAGAACTGTTCAATAGATTCAGCAAAATCATCAATAATCATCCACGTGCTCTATTCAATACTAACGAAAACGTCAAGTCCTCGTATGAATTGTATTGGTATGGCTGTGGCAATAGCTTTTATTTGATCGTAGGACTCCTGCCAAATACTATAGCAATAGTAGATTTTTTTCGGCTTTTCCACAAACATTTTCTGACAATTTGAATTATTTTAGTTAAAAGTGTTGTTTTCCCCGACATTAAGGGCCCACACAGAAACGATCTGAACATAGGATAATGTGTATTATTCACATGAAAAATAGGGCCATTAGCTGTGCCAATTAGTCTAGTCAGTGCCCTTATCATGAACTCCCCCTCATCCAATGTTTCTACTATTTATAATATCTGCAGGGTTTTAGGACTGTCTCTTTGGGCATGGGCATAGGACACTGCAATAGCATGGTGTTCTTTGATTCGGTTCGGAAATCGAGGATCGTTCAATTCCACCAGCTTAGTTTCACAGTCCAAAGATAATTTGTTGCACTGGAGGAGGGTGTTTTGATAATTTATAAAACGTAAAATGGATCTATCCCCTGAAACCGTTTCCGCTGACTGGTAGCCATGCCGTTTACAGTGCCTCATATGATTTTGCAGCTTTAATTCTGTCCAAAATCTTGACAGGCATGTCGGACGGTAGAAACGTGTCCCCTGTTTCTTCCCTCCCCCAGAACTCTGCTAATGTCTGTGATTGGGTTGAAATGGCCAATTGAATTGGCAAGGTCACTTGTAGATGGTGGTGTATACAACAACAAAACCCAGTGTTTTACTAATTCAATTGACGGGCTCCTTACAGGGAAAACCACCCCCTTCTTTTTAGAACGAACCCCATCTTCAAATTAAGTTTCAAACTGAACCACAGTAACGCCAATATTTAAATGGGTATTAGCCCTTTCAAAAACATCAATAGATCTTAGCGTTACTGGGCATTTTCCCTCTAAACAAGAAAAATCTACAATGGAAAAATTGGACCCTCCCTTCCCGTGTACAGGCCAATCGTCTAA
>NW_028300041.1:0-5000 GCF_049724085.1 Artemia sp. Qi Xiang Cuo
ACTTTCTTAATTTATTTCCAAATGAAATCATTTTATATAGTCATCCCTCCAGTAAATTGAAATGCGTTTGTGTAATTCAAGACACTTTGAAAAATAGTTTGTTTTTTGGTCAAATTAAACGAGATATTCTATCTGATGAAAGCAAATGGATTTCATAGATGATTAAGAGGATTATATTAAAATATAAGGCAGGAAAGGGGGGGGGGGGCAATGTATCAATTCTAACACCTTCATTGTAAGGAGAAAAACAAATTCTTTCTTCGCATGAAAAGTAAGGGGGAGGGGGATTCTTTGTGCAGACACGTATACCCTTTGACAAGAAAACTAATGTGGTCATTCCGACACGCAACACTGAAGTTTAGTGTTTGGTTAGCTTTTAATTATACCATATTTATGGCTGACTATTTTTAGATCTATATTTTAAATCATTGTATTGGATTTGATGCAGCGGGGGTACTAATTTTTTCTTCTGTAAAAAGGGGAATCGTTTTCCAATACTAAATTTTGTCTTCTTTTTAAGGACAATTTTGAAGAGTCCGTGCCTTCCCCTCAAAAGAGAGCTAAGGCTAATGTCGCTACTCCAATGCAACAACTAGAGATAGCTGGCCCATCGAAAGCCACCAACATCCCTTCCAGACCAGCGCTGCCTGCCCAAGCCCCATCCGTACCAGCCCCTATGCAGCCAGCCCCTACACACACACAAACACACACACACACACACACACACACACACACCCACACACACACACACACACGTTCAAACACACACACACACGCAAGCGCACACACACACACAAATGCACACACACGCACACGTACATGCTCACACACACACACACACGCAAACACAAATACGCGCAAACACACACACACGCGCGCGCACACACACAAACACAAACACATACATACAAACACACACACACACACACGCGCACAGACACACACACACACACACACACACACACACGCAACTCTTTCTTCCGGTTTTTATACATAATTCTAACTACGATCTGAAGTATGTGCTACCAGCAATGGCACATCTTCAAAGAAATGGAACAGTGGATGATGCATGGGTGATAGACAGCTTTTCCTACAAAATCATTCCTAGATCGTCGGAAAAGTTGCTTGTTTTGGAATATGGGTGGAGATATGTTGAAGACGACATTGAGTACACGAATAAAATTTGCTTTTTAGATTCCTACAGTTTTTCCCTAAATCATTGAGGGAATTAATTCAAGTGCAGAAAAACGATGACGGCTGCAACGCTTTCCCCCTTCTCAAGCAACAATTTCCAAATGATTTATATGATTTGTTGACGGTCAAGGGCATATATCCTTATGATTATTACTGTTCCATGTCGAGATTCACCGAGGAAACTATTCCCTCGATTGAATCGTTTTACGACAGTCTACACGATCGTAGGTGCACCCCTGATAAATACAGTTTTGCAAAAAAAAGCGTGGGCAGAGGGAGGGTGTAAAAATGGGTTTGACTATTTCAAGCTGTATTTGTCGAGTTATGTGTTAACTTTGTTAGACATTATGTGTAAAAATACGGATAAAATCTATGGGGAATTTAATCTGGATTTAGGGTATTATTTTTCATCTCCTCATCTGTTAATGGACCTCATCCTAAAAATTAGCAGGAAAAAATCGGGCTGATCACCGACATCGATCAGCACCTGTTCATTGAGAGGTCAATGAGGGGTCGATACGTTTTTCACGGGAATTGTATCTTGGAAACTGATCCAACTGGAGAGAAGACGGGGACAAATTCAGATGAATTTTTCCTTGATATGAATTCACTCTACCCCTCGGCCATGACCCATTATGCACTACCCTGCGATGACTATAACTGGCTCAATGACCCTCAAGTCCCCAATTTCCCCAACATTGACAGTGTTGAGGAGAATGGGTCGGTTGGATGGTTTTTTGAAATTGATGGGGAGATACCAGTTAAACTTCACGATTCAGTAAAGGATTTTGTTTTTCCATGCATCAATAGACCTGTGACTAGGGAATCTTTGAGCCCTCTCAACAGACGTTTACTCGAGGTTGACGGATTGCATTGATCACCTTCAAAACAAAAACTTACTGCTGACCTTCTGCCGAAAAAAAATATTGTTGTACTTAATTTAAAACGGCTTTAAAACGGATTTGCAACAACGGTTTCAACGTCACAAAGGTTCTTAAGGCCCTCCAATTTAGCCAAAAACCCAATCTGAAAACCTTTGTTGACATTTTGTCAAGAAACGTTCTGAAGCGCAGACAAAAGCCGAAAAAGAAATTTATAAGCTTATTTTAAATTCGGCTTTTGGTAAAATGTGCGAGGGTGTTCGCAAAAGGAATCGTTGTGACGTCGCGACCGACCCCAAACAATGTGCTCGAATTATTGCCGATCCAAATTACACTTCCTTTACAATCGTTGGCCTGGACATGGTACTATTTAATAGGAAAAAAAGAAGCATTGTCCTGAATAAAAATGTTGCTGCAGGAAGTGCGATCTTGGAGATATCTAAAAAGCTCATGTTGGAATTCTACTACAATGTAGCTAGGGTACAGTGGCCAGAGAAGGGGCAAGTAGAGGTGTTCTACGGGGACACAGATTCTCTACTGCTAAAAGTAAAAACTCCACACCTGATCGATGATTTGGCGCACGGTAAAATCATCAGTTCGAGGATGGACTACACCAATTGGAGTGGGCTTTATCCAGTGCTAGTGAGATGCATGGCGAAAAATCAACTTCTTTTTTTTAAATCAGAAACAGGACGTGACTTGATTTCTCGTGCTATTTTTGTAAGTTTGAAAGGGTACTTTATGCGAACACATAACGAGGAAGTCAAGAAAAGCTGCAAAGGAATGCCCACATGCTATTTGGATAAGAATTTCGACAAGGACATCTATAGGAATTGTATTGTTGAAAATACAATTCCACGAGCAAAATTTCTGGCAATTTGTTCAATGAACTACAAGAACTTCACTGTAAATATAGAAAAAATTGCCATGAGTATCATTTCCAACAAGGTCTATGTTTGTCAAGACGGTGTGACTACCCTCCCCCTGGGGAACTATTTAACTTCCGACCGAGCCGAATGCGTTGGCCATAGGGAAAGTCTCGGTTTGAGTAAAGTCCAATAAATTTCCCAAAACCTTGGGGGGGGGGCTTCCGGCCTTGGGGAGGGGGCCTAGCGGCCCGGGGGGGGGGGGCGCCGCCACTACCAAAGATATCTTTTTTTTCTTTTTGACTTAGAGCAGATTGTTCTGCTTTTGTAAATATACATGTTGCATTCAAATTAAAAAAAGTGATATTATTCAAAGTGTATTTTTTTTCATTAAATGTTGTATTTTTATAAATAAAGTATATTTATTAAAGTGCTTTTTCTAGTGCCTTTTTTTAAATAAATGTTTTCTTTATTATAAAAAAATTAAAAAAAAGTGTATTTTTCTTTGTTTTCTGTAAAGTGCTGTTTTTTTATAATACAAGAAATATGATTCTTTATTGATTTTGTTCTTCTCATTTTTCTTGAATTATTTAGTCATTAGACAACTATAGTCTACAGCTAGTTGTCTAGGTGAACTGTTGAAGGGAACATGTATCAATTTAAAACACCATTCAGATCGTTTCTGTGTGGGCCATCAAAGTCAGACAAAACAACACTCTTAACTAAAATAATTAAAAATTGTGATAAAATGTTTGTGGAAAAGCCAAAAAAATATACTATTGTTAAAGTATTTGGCAGGAGTCATACGATAAAATAAAAAAAATTGCCACGGCAGGTTTGGTGCAGATACACTTCATACAAGGACTTGATGTGTTCAGCGCTGTTGAACCAATCTCTTGGCTGATCATCGATAATATGGCTGAATCTATTGAACAATGGTCCCAAGAAATGCTGCAATTGTTCACCGTTCGCTCTCATCATGAACAGATTTCCATTACTCTGTTTCCACACAATCTCTTTCATCAGAGCAAAGGTATGAGAAAATTTGCATTTAACTGAACCTAATATATCATCTACAGAGTTATTTATACTTCTAGCTCGCTAATAACCCTAACTAAACAGATCTGCCCCAGTGCCCCTAAATATATCCTTTCAGCGTACAATCACGCAACTAATATACCCTAAGGCATTCTATTGGAACTTAATCAAAAGAAATCCGAGGATTTCCGTGCAGTCACAGAAATTTTTGACGATGAAATTACAGTATATGTCCCCGTGAACAGTAAAAAGACCTATCAGTCGCCATCAAGACACTGAAAAACCTAGATCGATATGTTAATTTATTTTCCTTTATAAGAACTTCAAAACCTACACTTAGAAAAGCCCTACTCAAACATTATAATGCAACTAATTCACCAATCTAATATCTGAGCTTTGTTTAAATTTGACCAAGGGCAATGTTTAACTGCCAGAAGTAGTTAAGCAACAGGCAAAGGAACATCGTTCCATTGTACGTACATTGGCCTGTAAAAAGAAATGAAAGAATTTTAAAAGGAAACGTCTTCTTCAGGTGGGCGGCAGCTTTTTCCCACTTTTACTGCCAATAATTGCAGTAATTTTAAATATTTTTCTCTAGAGAGTGGTCAAACCCTACAAATTGACTACAATAGAATTCGCTTTCTCCACTCTGGAACGATTTGAGAGAAATCTCAGTAAATTCATTGACAATAAGAATATTGAGGATGATAAAAATATGCTTTTACTTCAAGATGCACTTTGCCGAGTGGACAAACATAAACCTTATCGTGCGAAGGCCAGTGGTATTGATCACTTTAAAGAATCATCTCCTCATGATTCTGCTGCTGGAACACAATTAAAGGAGGAGGAATTGGATTCAATTGTATTGAAAATTGGAAATCTAATGCTCCACTCATATCGTGAACAAAGTAAATGACTCATAACATATCCCATGGAAAGTGGGCAAGATCATATTCAAGTTGATAGCAATGGGAAAGAGATTATAATTCAAGGCAAGAGCTATAATCTACTTGAATTAACA
>NW_028300042.1:0-2000 GCF_049724085.1 Artemia sp. Qi Xiang Cuo
TTAGAGTTTTTGTTAGAGTTCTAGTTTACTTTAGTTTTAGTTAAGACTTTAGAGTTTTTAGCTTAGAGTCGTAGCTTAGAGTTTTATTAATATTTATAATTTATTTTAGTTTAGTTTAATTTCAGAATTTATAGTTTTATCTTAGAGTAATAGCTTATAACTTTACTTAAAGTTGCAGTTTGGTTAAGTTTTAGCGAAGAGTTTCTAGTTTTAGCTTAGAGTATTAGCTTAGAGTTTTTATTAGAGTTGAAGTTTTGTTTAATTTTATTTATGAATTTGATGTTTTACCTCTGAGTTTCAGTTAAAGTTGTAGTTTAGTTTAGTTTTAGTTAAGAGTTTAGAGTTTTTAGATTTGATTCTTAGATTAAATTTTCTGTTTGGTTTTTTTTTATTTAAATGTTTATATTTTTTTTTAGATTAGAGTCTTAGCTTAGAGTTTTTGTTATAGTTATAGTTTATTTTAGTTTTATTTAAGAGTTTATAGTTTTAGCTTAGAGTATTAGCTTAGAGTTTTATTAAGAGTACTAGTTTAGTTTAGTTTAGTTACAGTTCAGAATTTAGATTTTTAGCTTAGAGTCATAGCTTATAATTTTACTTAAAGTTGTAGTTTGGTTAAGTTTTAGTTCAGAGTTTCGAGTTTTAGCTTAGAGTCTTATCTTAGAGTTTTTGTTAGAGTTCTAGTTTAGTTTAGTTTTAGTTAAGAGTTTAGAGTTTTACGTTAGAGTCTTAGCTTATAGTTTTAGTTAGAGTTTAAGTTTAGTTTAGTTACAGTTAATATTTGAGATTCTTTGCTTAGAGTCATAGATTAGATCTTTACTTATAGTTTTAGTTTAGCTCAGTTTTAGTTAATAGTTTCGAGTTTCAGCTTAGAGTCATATCTTAGATTTTGTTGTTAGAGTTATAGTTTAGTTTAATTTTAGTTAATAGTTTTATGTTTTACCTTTGCGTTTCAGTTAGATTTTATTTTAGTTTTAGTTAAGAGTTCGATGCTTTAAGTTAGAGTCTTAGCTTAGAGTTCTAGTTTATTTTAGTTTTAATTAAGATTTTAGAGTTTTAGATTAGAGTCTTAGCTTAGAGTTTTTGTTAGAGTTCTAGTTTATTTTAGCTTTAGTTAAGAGTTAAGTGTTTTAGCTTAGAGTCTTAGCTTAGAGTTTATGTTGAAGTTCTAGTATATTTTAGTTTTAGTTAAGAGTTTTAGATTAGAGTTATTTTTATAGTTGCAGTTTAGTTTAGTTATAGCTAATATTTTATAGTTTTTTTTGTTAGAGTTCTAGTTTATTTTAATTTTATTTAATAGTTTGATTTTTTAAATTTGAGTTTCAGTTTGAGTTATAGTTTTGTTTAGTTTTGTTAAGAGTTTAACTTATAGTCTTAGCTAAGAGTTTTAGTTAGAGTTATAGTGTATTTTAGTTTTTTTTAATTGTTTAGAGTTTAACATAGAGTATTAGCTTCGAGTTTTAGTTAGAGTTCTAGTTTAGTTTAGTTTTAGTTACAGTTCAGAATTTAGAGTTTTAGCTTATAGTCATAGCTTAGAGTTTTACTTAAAGTTATAGTTTGGTTAAGTTTTAGTTAACAGTTTAGAGTTTTTAGCTTAGAGTTTTTGTTTAAGTTCTAGTTTAGTTTAGTTTTAGTTAATAATTTAGAGTTTTAGTTTAAAGTCTTAGCATGAGTTTTTGTTAGAGTTGAAGTTTAGTTTAATTTTATTTTATAATTTGATGTTTTAACGTTGAGTTTAAGTTAGAGTTCTAGTCTAGTTTACTCTTAGTTTAGAGTTTACACTTTTTTAGCTTAGAGTCTTAGCTTAGATTTTTTGTTATAGTTCTAGTTTAGTTTAGTCTTAGTTAAGAGTTTAGATTTTTAGCATATAGTCTTTGCTTAGAGTTTTTGTTAGAGTTCTAGTTTATTTTAGTTTTGAGTTCTAGTTTAGTTTAAGTATAGTTAAGAGTTTGGAGTTTTACCTGAGAGACTTAGCATAGAGTTTTAGTTTAGTTTAGTTTTAG
>NW_028300043.1:0-5000 GCF_049724085.1 Artemia sp. Qi Xiang Cuo
ATAAAACTCTTACTGATGTTTTATACCACTTGCACACGCTTTCGGGGCTTTTATAAATGCTTTTTATCACCTATAACACTTTTACTATTGCTTTATACCATTTGTACACACTATTGGGGCTTTTATAAATGCTTTTTATCACCTATAAAACCCTTACTTATGCATAATACCACTTGTACAAGCTTTTATGGCTTTTATAAATGCTTTTTATCACCTATAAAACTCTTACTGATGCTTTATACCACTTGTAAACGCTTTTGGGGTTTTAAAAATGCTTTATATCACCTTTAAAACTCATACTTATGCATTATACCACTTATACACGTTTTGGGGGCTTTTATAAATGCTTTTTATCACCTATAAACTCTTACTTATGCTTTATACCACTTTTACGCGCTTTTGTGGCTTTTATAAATGTTTTGTATCACCTATAAAACTCTTACTGATGCTTTTTACCACTTGTACACGCTTTTGGGGCTTTATAAATGCTTTTTATCACCTATAGAACTCTTACTGATGCTTTTTAACACTTGTACACGCTTTTGGGGCTTTTGTAAATGCTTTTTATCACTTATATAACTCTTGCTGATGCTTTTTACCACTTGTACACGCTTTTGGTGCTTTTATAAATGCTTTGTATCACTCAAAGAACTCTTGCTGATGCTTTATACCACTTTTACATGCTTTTTGGGCTTTTATAAATGCTTTCTACCACATATAAAACTCTTACTGATGCTTTATACCACTTGTACACGCTTTTGGGGCTTTTGTAAATGCTTTTTATCACCTATAAAACTCTTACTGATGCTTTATACCACTTATACACGCTTGTGCTGCTTTTATAAATGCTTTTTATGACCTATAAAACTCTTACTAATGCTTTATGCCACTCTTACATGCTTTTCGTGCTTTTATAAATGCTTTGTCTCAATAATAAATCTCATACTTATGCTTTACACTACTTGTGCACGCTTTTGGGGCTTCTATAAACGCTTTGAATCACTTATAAAAATCTCAATGATGCTTTATACCACATGTAAACGCTTTTGGGGCTTTTATAAATGCTTTTTACCACCTATAAAACTTTTACTGGTGCTTTATACCATTTGTACACACTTTTTGGGCTTTTATAAATGCTTTTTATCACCCCGAAAACTCTTACTGATGATTCATACCACTTGTAAAAGCTTTTGGGGCTTTTACAAATGCTTTCTATCACCGATAAAACCCTTACTGATGCTTTATACCACTTTTAAACAGTTTTGGTGCTTTTATAAATGCTTTGTATCACTTATAAAACTCTTATTGATGCTTTATATCACTTGTACACGCTTTTGGTACTTTTATAAATGCTTTGTATCACCTATAAAACTCTTACTGATACTTTATACCACTTGTAAGCGCTTCTGGGGCTTTTATAAATGCTTTTTATCACCTATAAAACTCTTACTGATGTTTTATACCACTTGCACACGCTTTCGGGGCTTTTATAAATGCTTTTTATCACCTATAAAACTTTTACTATTGCTTTATACCATTTGTAAACACTATTGGGGCTTTTATAAATGCTTTTTATCACCTATAAAATCCTTACTTATGCATAATACCACTTGTACAAGCTTTTATGGCTTTTATAAATGCTTTTTATCACCTTTAAAACTCACCTATATCACCTATAAAACCACTTGTACAAGCTTTTGGGGCTTTTATAAATGCTCTTTATCACCTAAAAAACTCATAATTATGCATTATACCCCTTGTACAAGCTTTTGGGGCTTTTATAAATGCTTTTTATCACCTTCAAAACTCATACTTATGCATTATACCACTTGTACAAGCTTTTGGGGCTTTTATAAAGGCTTTTTATCACCTAAAAAACTCTTACTGATGCTTTATACCACTTGTACGCGCTTTTGCGGCTTTTATAAATATTTTGTATCACCTATAAAACTCTTACTGATACTTTTTTACCACTTGTAAACGCTTTTGGGGCTTTTATAAATGCGTTGTATCCCTTATAAAACGCTTACTGATGCTTTATACCACTTGTACACGCTTCTCGAGCTTTTATAAATGCTTTTTATCACCTATAGAACTCTTGCTGATGCTTTATACCACTTCTACACGCTTTTGGTGCTTTTATAAATGCTTTGTATCACTTATAAAACTCTTACTGATGCTTTATTTCACTTGTACAGGCTTTTGGGGCTTTTATAAATGCATTTGATCACTTATAAAACTCTTGCTGATGCTTTATACCACTTGTACACGCTTTTGGTGTTTTTATAAATGCTTTGTATCACCTATAAAACTCTTACTTATGCATTATATCACTTGTAAACGCTTTTGGGGCTTTTATAAATGCTATTTATCACCTATAAAACTCTTACTGATGCTTTATACCACCTGTACACGCTTTCGGGGCTTTTATAAATGCTTTTTATCACCTATAAAACTCCAATTTTTTTTTATACTGCTTGTAAACGCTTTTGGTGCTTTTATAAAAGCTTTGTTTTACTTATAAAACTATTACTGATGCTTTATAAAAATTGTAAACGCTTTTGGGGCTTTTATAAACGCTTTTTATCACCTAAAAACTCTTGCTGATGCTTTTTACTACTTGTACACGCTTTTGGTGCTTTTATAAATGCTTTGTATCACTTATAAAACTCTTACTGATGCTTTATACCACTTTTACACGCTTTTGGTGCTTTTATAAATACTTTTTATCACTTATAAAACTCATATTGATGCTTTATACCACTTGTAAACGCTTTTGGGGCTTTTATAAAAGCTTTTTATCACCTATAATACTCTTACTGATGCCTTATACCACTTGTAAACACTTATGGTGCTTTTATAAGTGCTTTATATCAATTATACAACTCTTACTGATGCTTTATACCACTTGGACACGCTTTTGATGCTTTTATAAATGCTTTTAATCACCTATAAAACTCTTACTGATGCTTTATACCACTTGTACACGCTTTTGGGGCTTTTATAAATGCTTTTTACAACCTATAAAACTTTTACTGGTGCTTTATACCATTTGTACACACTTTTGGTGCTTTTTAAATGCTTTTCATCACCCCTAGAACTCTTATTGATGCTTTATATAACTTGTAAACGCTTTTGGGGCGTTTATAAATACTTTTTATCACCTATACAACTCTTACTGATGCTTTATACCTCTTTTAAATACTTTTGGTGCTTTTATAAATTCTTTGTATCACTTATAAAACTCTTATTGATGCTTTATACCACTTGTACACGCTTTTGGGGATTTTATAAATGCTTTTTATCACCTATAAAACTCTTACTGATGCTTTATACCACTTGTAAATAATTTTGGTGCTTTTATAGATGCTTTGTATCACTTATAAAACTCTTACTAATGCTTTATATTACTTGTACACGCTTTTGATGCTTTTATAAATACTTTGTATCGCCTATACAACTCTTACTGATGCTTTATTCTACTTGTACATGCTTTTGTTGCTTTTATAATTGCTTTGTATTACCTATACGACTCTTGCTGATGCTTCATTATACTTGTAAACGCTTCTGTTGCTTTGATAAATGCTTTTTATCACCTATAAGACTCTTACAGATGTTTTATACCACTTGCACACGCTTTCGGGGCTGTTATTAATTCTTTTTATCACCTATGAAACTCTTACTGATGCTTTATACAACTTGTACACGCTTTTGGGGCTTTTATAAATGCTTTGTATCACCTATAAAACTCTTACTGAAGTTTTATAACACTTTTAACGCTTATGGGGCTTTTAAAAATGCTTTCTATCACTTATAAAACCCTTACTGATGCTTTATACCACTTTTAAACACTTTTGGTGCTTTTATAAATGCTTTGTATCACTTATAAAACTCTTATTGATGCTTTATATCACTTGTACACGCTTTTGGTACTTTTATAAATGCTTTGTATCACCTATAAAACTCTTACTGATGCTTTATACCACTTGTAAACGCTTATGGGGCTTTTATAAATGCTTTTTATCACCTATAAAACTCTTACTGATGTTTTATACCACTTGCACACGCTTTCGGGGCTTTTATAAATGCTTTTTATCACCTATAACACTTTTACTATTGCTTTATACCATTTGTACACACTATTGGGGCTTTTATAAATGCTTTTTATCACCTATAAAACCCTTACTTATGCATAATACCACTTGTACAAGCTTTTATGGATTTTATAAATGCTTTTTATCACCTATAAAACTCTTACTGATGCTTTATACCACTTGTAAACGCTTTTGGGGCTTTTATAAATGATTTTTATCACCTTTACAACTCATACTTATGCATTATACCACTTATACACGTTTTCGGGGCTTTTATAAATGCTTTTTATCACCTATAAACTCTTACTTATGCTTTATACCACTTTTACGCGCTTTTGCGGCTTTTATAAATGTTTTGTATCACCTATAAAACTCTTACTGATGCTTTATACCACTTGTACACGCTTTTGGGGCTTTACAAATGCTTTGTATCACCCATAAAACTCTTACTGATGCTTTTTAACACTTGTACACGCTTTTGGGGCTTTTGTAAATGCTTTTTATCGCCTATAGAACTCTTGCTGATGCTTTATACCACTTGTGCACGCTTTTGGTTCTATTATAAATACTTTTTATTACTTATAAGACTCTTACTGATGCTTAATACCACTTTTAGACACTTTTGGTGCTTTTATAAATGCTTTATATCACCTATAAAAATCTTACTCATGCTTTATACCACTTTTAGTCGCTTTTAGTGCTTTTATAAATGATTTGTATCACCTATAAAACTCTTACTGATGTTTTATACCACTTGTACACGCTTATGTTGCTTTTATAAATGTATCACCTATAAAACTCTTACTGATGCTTTATACCACTTGTAAACCTTTTTGGGGCTTTTATAAATGCTTTTTATCAATTATAAAACTCTTACTGATGCTTTTTACCACTTGTACACGCTTT
>NW_028300044.1:0-3000 GCF_049724085.1 Artemia sp. Qi Xiang Cuo
AAGGGATTTGAGTTCGAGGGGGAGAATTGTCCTGTTATGAAAAAGGTAAATTTTACATGGCCGTTTTAAAATCAAAACGTGGTATCTATGCAGGTAGGATGATTTTTGAGTTTCTCTACTCCTTCTGTAAACAATTCTAAGGCGTAGGAAATTGCATAAAGACAAGTCTACAGTAGAGATGGGGGTACCAGCGCGGCCCCAATTAAGTATCGACGTTAAGGTGGTGTAGTATGAAACTGAATTTGAAGATGGGGTTCGTCCTCAAACGAAGGAGTTTATCTTTCTAGCAATGGACCTGTCAATTAGACTGGTTAGATACTAGATTTTGCTGTTGTGCACATCACCATCTAGTTAACTTGTTACTTCATTCACAAATTACAACCCATTCATCGTCAATTGGAAATGTCGAGAAGAGGTTACGAAAAGGGGGGTATGTTTCGACTGTCCGACATGTCTTTTTCAATTTTGGACAGAATTAAAGCTGAAAAATCATGTGATGCATTGCAGACGACATAGTTACCTGACATTGGAAACGGGTTCAGGGGATAGGGCCATTTTACGTTTTAAAAATTTTTCAAACACTCTCCTCTAGAGCAACAAATTCTCCTTGAATTGTGAAGAAATGCTGGTGGAAGTGAACAATCTTCGATTTCCAAACCAAATCAAAGAACATTAAGCTATTGTAGTGTTCTATGCCAACACGCGAAGAGACAATTCTAGCACTCTGCAGTTTTTAGAATTAGTAAAAACATTGGACGAGGAAGATTCTTTGATCAAGGCATTGACTAAATTAATTGGCACAGGTAATGGTACTATTTCTCGTTTGAGAAATACGCTTTATCCTATGGTGCGGTCTGCAAAGTATAATGTCGATATTAAAAATAGAACACGAGGGGGGTTGGTGACGAGGTATATCGTAGCGAGGGTGCCCAGGAATAACAAGCCCAACTGGGGGAGCGGAACATGCAGCGACCCTAATCTCTGGGGGCAGGACAGAGCTTCAGGGGGTAGTAACCTTAGAGGATTAGTGCATCAATCGTGTAACATAAACGTGATCCAATAGTTTTTTTATCCCTGTTTTTATTCATAATACAAATTATTACTTAAAATTTATTGCACTAGCACTAGAACACTTGCACAGGGGGAAAAGGTGAGTAGACCGTCCTTGGGTAAATAATTCATTTACCTATGGCGTTATTCCCAAATCGGCCGAGAAGGTGTTGCTTCTTCAAATAATATGGTAGGTAGTAAACAATTTGCAGATGTGCTGGAATAAGATCCGGTTTTTATACTCCTTCTGTTTTTTTCCCAAGGCATTGAGTCAAATAAATCAAGTGCAAAAAATCGAGAATTTTGATTGCTTTCCCTTGCTTAAAAAGCCTTTTCCAGACAGTGAACTGTATGACCTATTGACCTGTAAAGGTGTATACGCATATGACTGTTACTGTTCTGGCGCTCGCTTAAGCAAGGTAAACTGCCTCCTATTGAAGCTTTCTATATTTCACTCACCAAGAGGGAAAGATCAGCCGAGGAATAGGAGTTGGCCCAAAAAGCGTGGTCTAAGGGGTACTGTAAAAATGGGTGGGATTATTGTAGACTGTACTTGAACAGTGACATTTTAACTCTCTTTGACATAGTCCGCAAGAACACAGACCAAATCTAGACAGAGTTCGAACTAGATATAGGCTATTATTTTTCCAAACCACATTTGGTGATGGACTTGATTTTAAAAATTAGTAGGGAGGAAATAGGCTTAATCACCGACGTAGATCAACACCATTTTGTAGAAAGATCAATGAGGGGACGGTATGATTTTCATGGGGATCGCGTTTTGACAACCGATCCGAGCGGACAAAACAGCAGCACCGGTGCAAAGTCAAATGCAGTGTTCTTGGACATGAACTCATTGTACCCCTCGGCAATGTCTCACTACTCTTTGCCATGTGGGAACTCAATGGTTTGAGAATATATGTGAGTTCCCTGTCATTACCACCGTTGAGAACAACAGACCATAGGGATGGTTATTTAAAATTGACGGACACATTCCACTGGTACTTCACGAGTCAGTTAGAGATTTTGTTTTTCCTTTTATCAATTGACCAGTGACCATCAGTTCACCGCACCCCTGCATTCAATCATTTGGTGAAGATAAGGGGTATCACTGGACCCCTTCTTAGAAAAACTGATCGCGGATTTGGAACCTAGAAAGAAAATAGTTGTCCAGCATGTGCTTTTGTACTGGATGGTTAAAAATAGTATCAAGATCCCGAAAATGCAAAAGGTCGTGCAATTCAGCCAGAAACCATACTTAAAGACGTTTATCAACACTTTTGTTGATAAAAGCTCTCGGGCAAACTCCAAAGTAGAAAAGAAAAAGTACAAACTCATTCTAAATTCAGCCTTTGGCAAAATGTGTGAAAGCGTACGCAACAGATTTCGTTGCGATGTCGTAACCTGCCCCCAAGAGTGTGCACGAATTATTGTCGACCCTAAGTTTATAACGTTCACGAGCTTAGAGGCTGGCACGGTCCTTCCACACGGGAAAAATCGAAATGAGGTACCGAACAAGAATATAGCGGGAGATAGTTCATTAATTGAAATTTCCAAAAAGCTCTCGCATCTGTTTTTTTACAATGTTTGCTAGGTCCACTGTCTCCGGGAGGGGGAGGTAGAAGTTTACTATGGGGATACATATTTTATGTGGTTAAAGATAAAAAACTAGACGGTATTTGGAGACTTAGAAAATCGGGAGCACATCAGCTTGCGGATGGATTTCACCAACTGGAATCCGTTAAACTACCCACTATAGGCCAAACGTCAAACCCGCGATCAACTACTCAATGTCAAAATCTGTGATGGGGAGTGATTTGATATCCAGGAGGGTGTTCCCGGGTCCTAAGGTTTATTGCGTAGAAACACATAACGGGGATGTAAAGCAGGCGTGTAAAGGGGTGCCTACACATTTTGTGAATAGCAATTTCAACATGAGTGTTTACAGAG
>NW_028300045.1:0-1000 GCF_049724085.1 Artemia sp. Qi Xiang Cuo
AAAGTTCCGTTTTTAAAAGTTTTGATTACTACTGAGCCGTATCGCTTGTTGTTTTTTATTACGTATATGTTATTACCTATATGTGGGGGTTCTCACAGTATTAAAAAAAACGAACTTTTCGTTAATAGTTAAAAAAAAATTTGATTCAAACACCCCTTAATCACACCCACCTTTTAAATATAATATAGCGCACTTTATAAAGAAATAAAAAAAAAAAAACTGTGGCTTAATTAGCGAGGTATTGACTTGGGGGAGAAAACCCTCATATACGTAATAATTTCTGTTCATTTTAAGTTCTAATGTTGCTTCTTACTTTCAGTTGAAAGTACTTGTTTTTTTTAATTTAATTTCTGATCGTTTTTTAAATAATGCTTGGAAATCCGGCGCCCCCTTCATAGAAATGTCCCTTGCCCCAAAGAAACATCCTCCGTGGAAAGATTCTCCCGAGTAACACCCGTCTCCCCCCCCTCCCACCCGAAAAACATTCTTCCTGAAAATGTCTGTATACTTCCCAATAACCAAAACAATAGGTAAGCAAAGGGCAAAGTTCATAACTTGCAGCCCTTCCCTTGGGAACTGTGGGGGATTAAGTCATCGTAAAAGACATATTTATTAGGTTTTCGACTATGCTAAACACAATGGCTATCTCAAAATTTTAATTGGGTGACTTTGAGAAAAAAATGAGCGTGGGAGGGGGCCTAGTTGCCCTCCATTTTTCTTGGTCACTTAAAAAGGGCACTAAAACTTTTAATTTTCGTTCCAATGAGCCCTCCTACGATATTCTAGGACCACTGGGTCAATACGATTACCCCTGGGAAAAAAAAACAAATAAACACGCACCCGTGATCTTTCTTCTGGCAAAAAATGCAAAAGTCCACATTTTTGTAGATAGGAGCTTGAAACCTCAGCAGTAGAGTTATCTGATACGCTGAATATGATGGCGTGAATTTCATTAAGGTTCTATAACTTTTAGGGGGTCTTTCTCTCTTTTTTCGAAAAT
>NW_028300046.1:0-2000 GCF_049724085.1 Artemia sp. Qi Xiang Cuo
TTTGGCTGTGATTACATGCCATTTTCGACACATAGTTCAAAAGCAAGATGTCTAATAAAAAAGTGGTATGCAATTGCCCAGATATTGACTGCTATGTTAATACTCTTGGCCCAAGACAACAGGGCAATGGAATGGACTATTACAGGGGTCTCTCGTCAGTGTCTGGCTACGGTCTTGGCAGTTGGTTTGCTAAGCTGTTTCACTCTTCACTACCTCTGGATAGAAAATATCTGGTACCGGTCGTGACAGCTTTTGCATCCTCTACACTATACGATTGGGGCTATGGTAATGATTTTTAAAGCGAAATGCTATGGAGAGTCTTAGGTTCAGTGCGCGAGGCCTTGGCGAGAAGTTGAAACAGTCTGGTAAACGTTTAAAAAGGTCTAGAAACAATGCATCACTCATCAGTCTCCAATCAGGTCGGATATAAAAAACATCATCCCTCTTGTCAAAGAAAAGAAGGAAAAAGCCGACACATAGTGTAAACAGAAGAAGAAGTCCCAGGAAGAAAATTGTTAGATCGAAACTAGATTTCTTCTCCTAAAATCCTACCTAACAAGAAAATTGTTAGATCGAAACTAGATTTCTTCTCCTATAATTATCAATTTAAGGAGAAGAAATCCTACCTACCGCATAAGGATTCTCAACCTTCAATTACCGCCTCATTGAATCTATTCAATGCTGAAAATGTTGATGTGAGTGTCAAGCATGGATACTATGAACAATTTTATCCACAACAACCCCTCTCCGATAATATCCAATTTCAAATTTATTCCAATGAAGACTACTTCATGGACAAATCGTCAACATTTATAGATTTGCAAATAAAAGTCCAGAAACCCGATAATAAAATACCAATTCGGGGTGAAAGAATATTTTATGTAAAATCGTATATTACTTAATTTATTTTGTCAAATAAGAGTCTACATCAATGACACGCTGTTGAGTACAAGCACCAATCTCTCAAATTATACAAGCTATATGCAATTCATGCTGATGACACCCAAGTCATACAAGGAATTGAGAGGCACCTCCAATGGATATGAATATATTACTAATACTGAAAGTACAGATGCACTTAAAAATGCTACAACTAGTGAATTACATCTAGTTGGTAAAATAAGTCATGAAATATTTCATATACCCCAATGGCTGCCACCCAATGTTAAAGTGGATATAAAACTAACGCTTGCATCCTCCAATTTCATATTGAGAAAAGAACTTGCTTTCAATCCTGATGTAAGTCTCTCCCTCACCTGGGCAATACTTCATGTACGCAAACAACAGGTCATGAGTTCTGTTGCTTTGGCAGTGGAAAAACTGAGAGCCAATGGCAACAATATTAAACTACTTGTTCCTCATACAATCACCAATCAAGATCATATTGCAATGGGCTCACGCACTTTCACCGTTTCATCCTCTATCACTGGCAAAATTTTGTCAAAACTCGCTTTGGCATTTGTAAAAATAACCAGTGCAATAGGATCGTGGACTGAATGCCCACATAAATTCGAGATGTTTGGACTTTCATCTCTTGTGTGCAAAGTAAACGGTATCCCACTCTACAATCTATCCTTTGATAATGAAGTATTGCCGATACTGCGTTTAGAGTGTACATT
This sequence comes from Artemia sp. Qi Xiang Cuo, assembly GCF_049724085.1. NCBI lineage: Eukaryota > Metazoa > Arthropoda > Branchiopoda > Anostraca > Artemiidae > Artemia > Artemia sp. Qi Xiang Cuo. Next base: position 1,620 of record NW_028300046.1, read on the forward strand.
TGCCGACCCATTGGCTGAGAGTATTGCACTAATCTCACTAAATCAATATGAAACCTATGAGGGACTAAGAATCCTAGCTCTGAAAAGTCTAAAAAGCAAACTACAAATCCCAAATCATAATTTTCTGGCAGCACACACCTATGAAAGGCTAAGAAACCTAGCTCAGAAAAGTCAAAAATAGCAAATTAACCATCCCAAATCATAGATTTAAGACAACACATACCTATGAAACGCTAAGAAATTCCGCTCATAAAAGTCAAAAATAGCAACCCTCCCATCCCAAATCATATGTTTCAGACAACACACCTCAACGAAAGACTAAGAAATCTAGCTTAGAAAAGCCCGAAATAGTAATTTAAATACCCCAAATCCTATGTTTCA
>NW_028300047.1:0-5000 GCF_049724085.1 Artemia sp. Qi Xiang Cuo
GAACTTTATCAGAGGCAACGCTGTATACGCCTATAGTAAAGGCCATACGGCTCCAATGTTTTATTATTTATTAATTAAAAAAGCTTTCCGAAAAATAAGTTTTTCAAAGAAAAGTAAATGCCATTTATACTTAAGCTCAGGAGATACAAATACTTGTTAAAATTCAAACTCAAAACGACCAGAAATTACTATTAAAGAATAAATGAAGCCAAAAACGAACAGAAATTAAATAAACAATCATAGCAAAAAACATACAACAAGTAATAATATAAACGAATACATAGAACTTAAAGCGAGTAATGCTTAGATTGAATATGAAAAAGCGCCAATGACGCAGTAGTTTTTAGGCTTCTGCAGTGAGGCGATACCTAAAACTCTTGTTTGTAGATATTTTTATTCGATTCAAACTTGATTTGCATATTCAATTTAAATTTCACTCGTTTTAAGATTTACTTATTCATTTACATTAATATATATTGTAAGTTCTTTCGCATTGATTGTTTATTTAATTTCTGTTCGTTTTAAGTCCCATTATACTTTAATAGCAAAATATTTTTTTTCGTTTTAAGCTTGATTTGCATATTCAATTTATGCTTTACTCGTTTTAACATTTATTTGTTCATTTATATTATTAAATGTTGCATGTTTTTTGTTATTATTGTTTATTTATTTTCTATTCGTTTTGGGTTTTATTTATTCTTTAATTGTAATTTCTGGTCGTCTTAAGTTTGAATTTTAACAGGTATTTTTATATCCTGACCTTTAGTTTAATTTGGCCTTTACTATTTTTGAAAAAATTATTTTTCGGTAAGTTTTTTTTTAATTAATTTTTGTTCATTTTTTATTGCAAAAAGTTTCAAGTTTCTATGGTATTGGGGGGGGGGCAGGGTGCTTACTCTCCGATTATTCTAGACTTTAAAAAACGGATCTAGAACTTTCAATTTAAATTGAATGAGGCTTTTTTCGAAGTCTATACGATTACCTCTTTGATAAAAACCTTATATATGAACAGTAGACAGCTTGCATAACCTGTGGACAGCGATTGACAACAATGAATGGATTGAAAATATAGCTCCAAAAAGGGGTTTAGACCATTTCACTTGCTGACACAAAGGAATCACGAATGTTTGGAATTAACGTTAATGGTATTTTGTGTGCCAAAGCAATTTTGCATCTGTCACAGAGTATGTATTTTAACCTTATAGTTGGATAATTATAATAGATTTTCTATGTGTTCTTCCCATACAAAACTTTACCTTATTAAAGCCTTTGGGGTGGGGGCGGCCACAAAGAAGAAGAAAACTTTAGCGTAGACGGTAGGAGAGAGGGAGGGTGAGGTTGGAGACTCATCCAATACGAGGCGCAACTTCACTTATCTCCTCCGTTCCCGATTTAGGACATTAGACAGACTCACTGGGCTGTAGAATGTTGGACCGTTTGAGTTGTGGAAGACGTTAAAATGCTCAAAAATACTTTATATTTTCAGTTATTGCAGGATTGATTTCATAGATTGTGGAATGGTCAGCCCCCTGGGCCATCATTTGGGGAGCCTCAACTCATAATATGCAATTTTGATTAATTGTTCTGTGTTATGTGCATATATTATTCTATATATGTTATTTTGAGTTATACTAATATCGCATTGCGTTCATTTTTAGGCCTTGAGATAAATGAAACCTTAGCGTAGACAGAGGTGGGGGGAATTCTCCCCCCTCACATGCATAATTGAGCAGCCACAGAGAAATTAATATTTTCAAAATACACGAACAAAATCGTCTAAAAGAACCTGAAGTGCTATCTCTGACATTTCCGTTGATTCTTTATTCCCGTTACTTTCAGATGTAAAATTTAGAATGTTATCGAATGGGTTTAGTCGTCCCCTCCCTGAATAATTCACATTTGGGAAACCCACCCCTGGGAAATTCCTCCCCCCTCAAAAAACATTTTCTTTTCCTGCTGATAATTCCCCGCGTTAAATTCCACCCAGCAGAAATTTATTTATTAATTTACATTAATATCAGCAATAAATTTATTCCTTAATTTACATTAATATCTATTGTACGTTTGTTTGCATTGATTGTTTTTAATGATTGTTTGATTGTTTATATGCCCCCAGGGCATAACTTACAACGCCTACCGCAGTAGAGTAAGAGATTCCATTTCTGAGCCTCCTATGTACCAAACAGGTTTTTCTAGTAGTTACAGGTTTTTCTAGTAGTTACAGGTCATGACGCGATTTCAAAGTTCACTGCCTTTTTGGTGATAAGCCCAAAAAACCAGCACGTCTTGTTTCATTGTTATGCAATTATTTTTGTATATATTTAGGTTCCATATTTGATTCTCCATCAGTTTCGAATCGTTTATACTCGAGATAGCATTTTTTGTAATTACATAGAAAAATGGATAATTCTATTCATTTTTTGGTGAGTAAAAAATATTCTCATTATTAAAAAGAAATTGTCATTAAGTTAAGTAAGAAATTCTTTCCTTACACTAGAACTAAGGGATACTTATACACTTAGAAGCCTGTTGTTTTTAGGAGCTGAAAAAAAAAAACCTATAATTATATTATAGGTTGAAATTTACGGTGTGATTTTTTTTTATAGGTATCACTTGGTCTTTTAGATGTTTTTTTTAAAAAAGTGATTATCTTTTAGATCAGTAATTTGGGATTAGAATAAAATTTTGATTTTTTAATGTATTAATTTTTACAAAAGATTCCTTTTTTATAAAGATAAGTGGTTTTTTTTTTTTAGGAATGTTTTTTGAAAATACTTACAGGCCAGTCTGCATTTACGGTGTGATTTTTTTTTTTTTTATAGGGATAAATGGGTCTTTTATATTCTTTTTTGAAAAAAGTGCTTAGCTTTTCGATCGGTAATTTGAGATTAGAATAAAATTTTTATTTTTTAATGTATTAATTGTTAAAAAAGCTTCCTTTTTTTATCAAGATCAGTGGCATTTTTTTTTTTTTTTTTTTTATCAATTTAATTTTTTTTTTTTTAGGGGATGTTTTTTAAAATAATTACAGGCCAGTGTTCATTTATGGTGTTATTTTTTATAAATATAAGTGGCCTTTTTAAGGATGTTTTTTAAAAAGTGCTTAGCTTTCGATCATTAAATTGGTATTATAATAAAATTTTTATTCTTTTAATTTTTTAATTTTTAAAACAGCTTCCTTTTTTATTACTGTGTGATTTTTTTTTTTATAACTATCAGTGGTTTTTTTTATGGATGTTTTTTTTTTTTGACAATATGTAACTGAACGTCTTAATTTAATAATATATTAATTAAATTTATTTAATTAAAAACCCTCACCCCCCCAGGTCCGAAAAAATAAATATTTTTAACGTATAACCCGCTTTAATAAATAAAATTTTTAGCTCTTCTTTTTATTTAACGGACCTAATTATCTCATAAGAGGGATTGACAGAGCTATGCTAATTAACTTTTCCACTTCTTAAATTTCTATTTATGTATACATTTGATTGAAATCTGATAGTTTTAATTGACTGTCATATGCAATTCTTCTCAATATTTTTTAATACGTAACGCAAATACTGCTTTTTAAGTTTGAAGTTAAAAATACAGTCACGGAAGCATGGCAATAGGCGGAGAGGGGGGGGGGGGGCAGTTTATAAAATGTCCTCCATCCCACAATAAAAACCTCTGATTTTGAAATCAAGATGTCTAAAATAAACTGAATTATTTTCCAAAAACCCAAAATGCATTTGTGATAACTTCTAATTTTTTTTTTTTTTTTATTTAATAATTTAATTTATAAAGTACTCATTATTATAAAAATTAAAGAAATAATTAACATTAGTTAAAAAAGCCCAAAAGGGCATATTTTAAAAAATTCGCTGGAAAAGTTACTCGCAATCATGCATCGAGCACTCAGCTTATAGCGACAGAACCCTCTGACTCCCGCGTTGGCTCCATGGCAAACCCCCCTCAAGTATTACAAAGGAGTTCAGATATATAAGTCCAATCAGAATTTGTAATCATATACATATTTTTTTTTTCTATCCTTATTTCCAAAAAAAAAGACAAAATTTTATCAGACGCATAGCTTTTTAAAAACTTAAAATTTGTTTTTAATCTATTTAATTTTCTTTCATTAACAAAATTAGCAATATATATATAAAGGAGTGATTATAATGTATTTCTATAACAAAAAAAACCTTACCTCGTAACTAATAACTAAGATGCGTTCTAATGCAATATTCCTTTTAGACAAAAAAACTAACTATTTGAACGCGCACTTTTAGACTGGTATTTTCGCCCCTAATGCATTTGAATACATCCGCTATACTTATCAGATCTACCACCGCTTTTTAATCCGGTTTGAATTCTAAGTAGGGTCGCATGCAAATTGGACTTTAAATAGCAAGATGTATATCTTCAATAAGCAATTTACACAGTGAAAAAGGTTTTTTGATAATTTACACATATGTCTTCTCAGCAATGCTAAGAAACATTATTTTAATGAAGCTGGTTTTGAACATTTCATTGAAACACTTAGGTGTTTTCAAGACAAGAATTTGAGACTATTATATTTGAACAGTGTTGTGAAATCCGATACCCCACCAACTCGGAAAGGGTCTCGATCCTCCTACCGCCAAGGAAGCCCCCCGGGTCCCATGGGTTCCCCCTGGGAGGGGTTGGGGGGGGGGGGGGCATCCAACATTTTTAATTGTTGATATGGATGGAGAAAAAAGTTCTTCTCTCTTACAAGTATTTATTTAGCCCAGGTCGAAAAAATCCATTGGTAAAAGACAGAGGAAAATACGGATTATTGAGAAAGTAACAACAACACCACCGAGCTCCGACATATGGAGTTCGTTTCCTTTAACTGAAGTCGAGGAGCAACTGCTCGTACAGCATACTGCGTCAGTCGAACAATGGTCAAGTTTCATCGACAGTTATAATGAAGAGGCTCAAACAATTGAATTGGACTCATATTTTGCTTTTTTATTTAGAAAAAAAAAATTGGAATA
>NW_028300048.1:0-5000 GCF_049724085.1 Artemia sp. Qi Xiang Cuo
TTACATTCTCTTGATTTTTCAAAGTTCATTTTGGATTTCTTTCGTTTAAATGCAAGAGTTGGAAAATTTAATTAGTGTATCGTAATGCTTTTTCTGTTCACCGTTACATTCTCTTGATTTTTCAAAGTACATTTTTGATTTCTTTCGTTGAAATTTAAGAGTTGGAATATTTCATTAGTGTTTTGTTATACTTTACCTTGTCACAGTTAGATTATCTTAATGTTTAAATGTTCGGCTGGGATTTCTTTCATTGAAATGAAAGAGCTGGATTATATTAGTAGTGTTTTGTCGTGGATTACCTTGTCACAGTTTCATTCTCTTGATTTTTCAAAGTTCATTTCGGAATTTTTTTCGTTGAAATGCAAGAGTTGGAATATTTCAGTAATGTTTTATCGTGCTTTACCTTGTCACAGTTACATTCTCTTGATTTTTCAAAGTTCATTTTGGATTTCTTTCGTTGAAATGCAAGAGTTGGAATATTTCAGTAGTGTTTTGTTTTTCTTTACCTTGTGACAGTTACTTTAACTACATTTTTAAAAGATCATTTTGAATTTCAGTCGTTAAAATGCAATAGTTGGAATATTTAAGTAATATATTGTAATGGTTTACCTTGTCACACTTACATTCTATTGACTTTTCGAAGCTTATTTTGGATTTCTGTCATAAAAATGCAAGGGTTGAATTATTTTAGTAGTAGTTTGTTGTGGTTTACCTTATCACTGTTACATTCTTTTGATTTTTCAAAGCTCATTTTGAATTTCTTTCGTTGAAATGCAAGAGTTGGAATATTTCAGTAGTGTTTTGTCGTGCTTTACCTTGTCACAGTTAAATTCTCTTGATTTTTCAAAGTTTATTTTGGATTCCTTTCGTTGAAATGCAAGATTTAGAATATTTAAGTAGTGTTTTATCGTGGTTTTGCTTCTCACAGTTACATTCTCTTGATTTTTCAAAGTTTATTTTGGATTTCTTTCGTTGAAATTCAAGAGTTGGAATATCTCAGTAGCTGTTTGTTGTGGTTTGTCTTGTCACACTTACATTCTTTTGATTTTTCAAAGTTCCTTTTCGATTTTTTTCATTGAAATTCAAAATCTGGCATATTTCAGTTGTGTCTTATTGTGCTTTACATTGTCACAGTTACATTCCCTTGATTTTTAAAAGTTCATTATTTATTTTTTTCGTAGAAATGCAATCGTTATAATAATTCATTAGTGTTTTGTCATGCTTTACCTTGTAACAGTTACATTCTTTTTATTTTTCAAAGTTCATTTTGAATTTCTTTCGTTGAAATGCAAGAGTTGGAATATTTCAGTAGTGTTTTGTCGTGGTTTACCTTGTCACAGTTACATTCTCTTGATTTTTCAAAGTTAATTTTGGATTTCTGTACTTGAACTGTAAGAGTCGGAATATTTCACTAGTGTTTTGTCGTGGCTTGCCTGGTCACAGTTAAAGTTTCTTGATTTTTAAAAGCTGATTTTGGATTTCATTCGTTGAAATGCAAGATTTGGAATATTTAAGTAGTGTTTTGTCGTGCGTTACCTTGTCACAATTACATTCTCCTGATTTTTCAAAGTTCATTTTGAATTTATTTCATTGAAATGCAAGAGTTGGAATATTTCAGTAGTGTTTTGTCGTCGTTTACCTTGTCACAGTTACATTCTCTTGATTTTTCAAAGTTCATTTTGGATTTCTTTCGTTGAAAGAAATCGGAATATTTGAGTAGTGTTTTATCGTGGTTTACCTTGTCACAGTTACATTCTCTTGATTTTTCAAAGTTCATTTTTGGATTTCTTTCGTTTAAATGCAAGAGTTGGAATATTTCAGTAGTGTTTTGTTTTGGTTTACCTTGTCACTTTTACATTCTCTTGATTTTTTAAAGTTTATTTTGGATTTATTTCATTGAAATGCAAGAGTTGTCATATTTCAGTAGTGTTTTGTAGCAGTTTTCTTTGTCACAATTACATTCTCTTGATGTTTAAAAGTTGATTTTGGATTTCTTTAATTGAAATGCAAATGATGGAATATTTCAGTAGTGTTTTGTTTTGGTTTACCTTGTCACAGTTACATTCTCATGATTTTTCAAAGTTCATTTTGGATTTTTTTTTCGTTTAAATGCAAGAGTTGGAATATTTCAGTAGTGTTTTATTTGCTTTACCTTGTAAAAGTTCAATTCTCTTGATTTTTCAAAGGTCATTTAGGATGTCTTTCGTTGAAATGCAAGAGCTGGAATATTTCAGTGGTGTTTTTTGTGCTTTACCTTTTCATAGTTACATTTAATGATTTTTCAAAATTCATTTTGGATTTCTCTCGTTGAAATTCAAGATTTAGAATATTTCAGTAGTGTTTTGTTCTGCTTTATCTTTTCTCAGTTAAATTCTTTTGATTTTTAAAAGTTAAATTTGGATTTATTTAGTTGAAATTCATGAGTTGGAATATTGCAGTAGTGTGTTATCTTGATTTCCCTTGTCACTGTTACGCTCTCTTGATTTTTCAATGTTCCTTTTGGATTTTTTTCATTGAAATGCAAGAGCAGGAATAATTAAGGAGTGTTTTGTCGTGGTTTATCTTATCAAATTTATAGTCTCTTGATTTTTCAAAGTTCATTTTGAATTTTTTTACTCGAAATGCAACAGTTGGAGTATTTCAGTATTGTTTTGTCGTGGTTTACTTGACAGAGTTACATTCTATTGATTTTTTAAAGTTCATTTTGGATTTCTTTCATTTAAATGCAAGAGTTGGAATATTTCAATAGTGTTTTGTCGTCGTTTACCTTGTCACAGTTACATTCTCTTGATGTTTAAAAGTTCATTTTGAATTTCTTTAGTGAAATGCAAGAGTTCAAATATTTCAGTAGTCTTTTGTCGGGGTTTACCCTGTCATAGTTACATGCTCTTGATTTTTCAAAGTTCATTTTGTATTTCTTTCGTTGAAATGCAAGAGTTGGAATATTTCAGTAGTGTTTTGTTGTGGTTTACCTTGTCACAGTTACATTCTCTTGATTTTTCAAAGTTCATTTTGGATTATTTCACGAAATACAAGAGTTAGAATATTTCTGTAGTGTTTTGTCATGGTTTACCTTGTCACAGTTACATTCTCTTGACTTTTCAAAGTTCATTTTTGGATTTCTTTCATGAAATACAAGATTTGAAATATTTCAGTAGTGTTTTGTCGTGGTTTACCTTGTCACAGTTACATTGTTTGATGTTTCAAAGTTCATATTGAATTTCTTTCGTGAAATGCAAGAGTTGGAATATTTCAGTTGTGTTTTGTTGTGGTTTAGCTTGTCACAGTTACATTCTTTTGGTTTTTCAAAGTTCATTTTGGATTTCTTTCGTGGAAATGCAAGAGTTGGAATATTTCAATAGTGTTTTGTCGTGGTTTACCTTGTCACAGTTACATTCTCTTGATTTTTCAAAGTTTCATCTTGGATTTCTTTCATTGAAATGCAATAGTTGGAATATTTCAGTAGTGTTTTGTTGTGCTTTACCTTGTCACTGTTACATTCTTTTGATTTTCCAAAGTTCATTTTGGATATTTTTCGTTGAAATGCAAGAGTTGGAATATTTCAATAGCGTTTTGTCGTGCTTTACCTTGTCACAGTTATATTCTTTTGTTTTTTCAAAGTTCATTTTGAATTTCTTTCGTTGAAATGCAAGAGTAAGAATATTTCAGTAGTGTTTTGTTGTGGGTTACCTTGTCACACTTACATTCTCTTGATTTTTCGAAGTTAATTTTGAATTTCTTTCCTTGAAATGCAAGAGTTGGAAAATTTTAATAGTGTTTTGATGTGCTTTAGCTTGTCACAGTTATATTCTCTTGATTTTTTAAAGTTCATTTTGGATTTCTTTCGTTGAAATTCAAGAGTTAGAATATTTCAATAGTTTTTTGTCGTGGTTTACCTTGTCACAGTTACATTCTCTTGATTTTTAAAAGTTCATTTTGGATTTTTTTTCAATTGAAATGCAAGAGTTGGAATATTTCAGAAAGGGCCTCATCCCCCAACTTTTTAGCTCCCCCTCCCACCATTAGTGTTTTGTTGTGGTTTACCTTGTCACAGTTACATACTCTTGATTTTTCAAATTTCATTGTGAATTTCTTTCGTTGATATGCAAGAGTTGGAATATTTCAGTAGTGTTTTGTCGTAGTTTACCGTGTCACAGTTACATTCTATTGATTTTTGAAAGTTCATTTTTGGATTTCTTTTATTTAAATGCAAGAGTTGGAATATTTCAATAGTGTTTTGTCGTCGTTTACCTTGTCACAGTTACATTCTCTTGATGTTTCAAAGTTCATTTTGAATTTCTTTCGTGAAATGCAAGAGTTGGAATATTTCAGTAGCGTTTTGTCGTGCTTTACCTTGTCACAGTTATATTCTTTTGATTTTTCAAAGTTCATTTTGAATTTCTTTCATTGAAATGCAAGGGTTGGAATTTTTCAGTAGTGTTTCTTCGTGGTTTACCTTGTCACACTTACATTCTCTTGATTTTTCAAAGATTATTTTGAATTTCTTTTGTTGAAATGCAAGAGTTATAATATTTTAGTAGTGTTTTGTCGTTGTTTACCTTTTCACAATTACATGCTCATGATTTTTCAAAGTTCATTTTGTATTTCTTTCTTGAAATGCAAGAGTTGAAATATTTCAGTAGTGTTTTGTCGTGGTTTACCTTGTCACAGTTACATTGTTTGATTTTTCAATGTTCATTTTGAATTTCTTTCGTGAAATGCAAGAGTTGGAATATTTCAGTTGTGTTTTGTTGTGGTGTAGCTTGTCACAGTTACATTCTTTTGGTTTTTCAAAGTCATTTTGGATTTCTTTCGTGGAAATGCAAGAGTTTGAATATTTCAAAAGTGTTTTGTCGTGGTTTACCTTGTCACACTTACATTCTCTTGATTTTTCAAAGTTTATTTTGGATTTCTTTCATTGAAATGCAATAGTTGGAATATTTCGTTGGTGTTTTGTTTTGATTTACCTTGTCACTGTTACATTCTTTTGATTTTCCAAA
>NW_028300049.1:0-2500 GCF_049724085.1 Artemia sp. Qi Xiang Cuo
AATTTAATTCTAAATTTTCTTAAATTCAATTCCGACCTTTCTCAAAGAGATGAAAAAATTTAAAGTTCTGTTCTAAATATTTTCCCGAGAGAAGAAAAGTTCAACCTCAATTCTGAATTTTCTCAATGAAAATGAAATAAGTTTTTGATCATTTCTATGTTCCCAAAATAAATGTAAAAATTTTCCACTTCAGTTCAGATTTTTCTCAAAGAGATGAAGAAATACAAAATACTGTTCCAAATTTTTCATAGAAGGTAAAAAAGTTCAAGTTCTCTTCAGAATTTTACCAAAGAACACAATTCAATTCTAATTTCACGAGAGAAAACAAAATCTTCCACTTCAGTTCTTTATTTCACAAAGACATAAAGAAATCTAAAGTTCAATTCTAAATTTTTCGGTGAGAGATAGAAAAATTAATACCATACTTGTGAATATTTTCAAAGAAGATAAATACCATACATGTCAATATTTTCCCGGAAGATATAAAGTTGTAGTTCAATTTTAAATTTTCATAATGAAGTGAGGAAAATTTCAAGTTCTCTTCTGAATTTTCTTGAAGAGGTGAAAAAAGTTAGCTCAATTCTGAATTTTACCAATGAAAATGAAAAGCTCCCACTTCAGTTCTTAATTTCTCAAAGACAAAACAATCAAAGTTCTCTTCTAATTTTTCCAAGAAAATAAAAAGGTTCCATTTCACTTCAGGTTTTTTTCTCAAAGAGATGAAAAATTTAAAGTTCTATTCTAATTTTAAATTAAATTTTAGCTCCTTTGTCTTATGGATTTACCCCTCAAATTTCTAAATTAGAAAATGAGGGACTCTTTCTATTATTAAAGACAATCGTTCAAACTCGTTCATCTAACCTCCAAAACAATAAGTTAGGTTAGGTATAAATAAATATTAATAAATAAATATAAACATTTCTACATGTTTAAGTTAGGTTAGGTTAACTTGTCATGAGCGCGCATGATAAGTTAACCTAACCTTTCCCGGCGAGTATGGTTAGGTTAGGCTAGATTAGGTTAGGTTAGGTTAGCCCACATACGCGTCACTTAGGTTAGCTTAGGTTAGGTGAGAGACAGGCAAAACGTTAGGTATATGATTAGGTTAGGTTAGGTTAGATTAAGTTAGGTTAGGTTAAGTTAGGTTAGGCTAGGCTAGGTTAGCCTACGTACGCGCGCGGACGTAGGCTAACCTCGCCTAACTTAATCTCACCTAACCTAAAAATATACCTAACTTTTTGCCTGTCTCTCACCTAACCTAAGCTAACCTAAGTGACGCGTATGTGGGCTAACCTAACCTAACCTAATCTAACCTAACTTAATCTAGCCTAACCTAACCTAACCATACTCGCCGGTAAAGGTTAGTTTAACTTATAATGAGCGCTCATGACAAGTTAACCTAACCTAACTTAAACATGTAGAAATGTTTCTATTTATTTATTAATATTTATTTATACCCAACCTAACCTATTGTTTTGAAGGTTAGATGAACGAGTTTGAACGATTGTCTTTATTAATAGGACGAGTCCCTCATTTTCTAATTTAGAAATTTGAGGGGTAAATCCATAAGACAAAGGAGCTAAAATTTAATTTAAAATTAGAATAGAACTTTAAATTTTTCATCTCTTTGAGAAAAAACCTGAAGTGAAATGGAACCTTTTTATTTTCTTGGAAAAATTAGAACAGAACTTTGATTGTTTTATGTCTTTGAGAAATTAAGAACTGAAGTGGGAGCTTTTCATTTTCATTGGTAAAATTCAGAATTGAGCTAACTTTTTTCACTTCTTTAAGAAAATTCAGAAGAGAACTTGAACTTTTCTTCACTTCATTATGAAAATTTTAAATTGAACTACAACTTTTTATCTTCCGGGAAAATATTGACATGTATGGTATTTATCTTCTTTGAAAATATTCACAAGTATGGTATTAATTTTTCTATCTCTCACCGAAAAATTTAGAATTGAACTTTAGATTTCTTTATGTCTTTGTGAAATAAAGAACTGAAGTGGAAGATTTTGTTTTCTCTGGTGAAATTAGAATTGAATTGTGTTCTTTGGTAAAATTCTGAACAGAACTTGAACTTTTTTAACTTCTATGAAAAATTTGGAACAGTATTTTGTATTTCTTCATCTCTTTGAGAAAAATCTGAACTGAAGTGGAAAATTTTTATATTTATTTTGGGAAAATAGAAATGATCAAAAACTTATTTCATTTTCATTGAAAAAATTCAGAATTGAGGTTGAACTTTTTTTCTCTCGGAAAAATATTTAGAAGAGAACTTTAAATTTTTTCATCTCTTTGAGAAAGGTCGGAATTGAATTTAAGAAAATTTAGAATTAAAGTGAAACTTTTTATCTTCATGGAAAATAATCACAATCATAGGATAACTTTTCCTATCTTCTATGGAAAAATTTAGAAGTGAACTTAAAATTTTTTATGTCTTGGTGAACTTAAAACTGACGCGGAAGCTTTTTATTTTCTCTGGAGAAATTAGAATTGA
>NW_028300050.1:0-5000 GCF_049724085.1 Artemia sp. Qi Xiang Cuo
AACTGTGACATGGTAAACGACAACCAAACACTACTTAAATATTCCAACTCTTGCATTTCAACTATATAAATTAAAAATTAATTTTAAAAGTCTAGAAAATGTAACTGTGACAAGGTAAACCATAACCAAACACTACTGAAATATTCCAACTCTTGCAATTCAACGAAAGAAATTAAAAATGAAATTTTAAAAATCTAGAAAATGTAACTGTGACAATGTAAACAATAACCAAACACTACTTAAATATTCCATCTCCTGATTTTCAACGAAAGAAATTCAAATGATCTTTGAAAAATCAATAAAATTTAACTGTGACAAGGTTAACCATAAGCAAACACTACTTAAATATTCCAACTCTTGCTTTTCAACTAAAGAAATTCAAAATGAGCTTTAAAAAATCAAGAAAATGTAACTGTGACACGGTAAACCACGACCAAACACTACTGAATTAGTTAAACTCTTGCATTTCAATGAAAGAAATTCAAAATGAACTTTGAAAAATCAAGAAAATGTAACTGTGACATGGTAAATCACGACCAAACACTTCTGAAATAATCCAAATCTTGCATTTCAACGAAAGAAATTCAAAATGAACTTTGAAAAATCAAGAGAATGTAACTGTGACAAGGTAAACCATAACCAAACACTTCTGAAATAATCCAAATCTTTCATTTCAACGAAAGAAATTCAAAATGAACTTTTAAAAAATCAATAAAATGTAACTGTGACAAGGTAAACCATAACAATACACTACTTAAATATTCAAACTCTTGCATTTCAACTAAATAAATTCAAATTAACTTTTAAAAAATCAAGAAAATGTAACTGTGACAAGGTAAACCACAAGTAAACACTACTGAAATAGTCCAACTCTTGCTTTTCAACGAAAAAAATTCAAAATTAACTTTGAAAAATCAAGAAAATGTAACTTTGACATGTTAAACCACAACAAAACACTACTGAAATATTCCAACTCTTGCATTTCAACGAAGGAAATTCAAAATGAACTTTTAAAAATCAAGAAAATTTAACTTTGACAAGTTAAACCACAACAACACACTACTGAAATATTCCAACTCTTGCATTTCAACTAAAGAAATTCAAAATGAACTTTGAAAAATCAATAAAATGTAACTGTGACAAGTTAAACCACAACCAAACTCTACTGAAATATTCCAACTCTTGCATTTCAAATAAAGAAATTAAAAATGAACTTTGAAAAATCAAGAATATGTATCTGTGACAAGGTAAACCATGACCAAACACTACTGAAATATTCCAACTCTTGCATTTCAATGAAAGAAATTCAAAATGAACTTTGGAAAATCATGAAAATGTAACTTTGACAAGGTATACCATAACCATACACTACTGAAATATTCCAACTCTTGCATTTCAACGAAAGAAATTCAAAATTAACTTTGAAAAATCATGAAAATGTAACTGTGACAAGGTAAACCACAACCAAACAGTACTGAAATATTCCAACTCTTGCATTTCAATGAAAGAAATTCAAAATGAACTTTGAAAAATCATGAAAATGTAACTGTGACATGGTATACCACAACCAAACACTACTGAAATATTCCAACTCTTGCATTTCAATGTAAGAAATTCAAATAAACTTTGAAAAATCAAGAAAATGTAACTGTGACAAGGTAAACCACAACCAAATACTATTGAAATATTCCAACGCTTGCATTTCAATGAAAGAAATTCAACATGAACATTGAATAATCAAGAAAATGTAACTTTGACAAGGTATACCAAAACCATACACTACTAAAATATTCCAACTCTTGCATTTCAACGAAAGAAATTCAAAATGAACTTTGAAAAATCAAGAAAATGTAACTGTGACAAGGTAAACCACAACCAAACACTACTGAAATATTCCAACTCTTGCATTTCAATGAAAGAAATTCAAAATGAACTTTGAACAATCAAGAAAATGTAACTGTGACAAGGTAAATCACAATCAAACACTACTGAAATATTCCAACTCTTGCATTTCAACGAAAGAAATTCAAAATTAACTTTGAAAAATCAAAAAAATGTAACTTTGACGAGGTAAACCACGATCATACACTACTTAAATATTCAAACTCTTGCATTTAAACTAAATAAATTCAAAATAACAATAAAAAATAACGAAAATTTAAATTTGACAAGGTAAAACACTACCACACACTACTGAAATATTACAACTCTTGCTTTTCAAAGAAAGAAATTCGAAATGATCTTTGAAAAATCAAGAAAATGTAACTGTGACAAGGTAAACCACGACAAAACACTACTGAAATAGTCCAACTCTTGCATATCAAAGAAAGAAATTCAAAATGAACTTTGAAAAATCAAGAAAATGTAACTGTGACAAGGTAAACCACTACCAAACACTACTGAAATATTCCAACTCTTGCATTTCAACGAAAGAAATTCAAAATGAACTTTGAAAAATCAAGAAAATGTAACTGTGACAGGGTAAACTACAATCACACACTACTGAAATAGTCCAACTCTTGCATTTCAACGAAAGAAATTCAAAATGAACTTTGAAAAATCAAGAAAATGTAACTGTGACAATGGAAACCACACCCAAACACTTCTGAAATATTCCAACTCTTGCATTTCAATGAAAGAAATTCAAAATGAACTTTGAAAAATCAAGAAAATGTAACTGTGACAAGGTAACCCACAAGAAAACACTACTTAAATATTACAACTCTTGCATTGCAACGAAAGAGATTCAAATGAACTTTGAAAAATCAAGAAAATGTCACTGTGACAAGGTAACCCTCAACCAAACACTAGTGAAATATTACAACTCTTGTATTTCGATGAATGAAATTCAAAAATAACTTTGAAAAATAATGAAAATTTAGCTTTGATAATTGAAACCGCGCCCAAACACTACTGAAATATTCCAACTCTTGCATTTCAACGAAAGAAATTCAAAATGAACTTTGAAAAATCAAGAAAATGTAACTTTGACAAGGTAAACCACAAACAAACACTAATGAAATATTCCAACTCTTGCATTTCAAAGAAATAAATAAAAAATTAAATTTTAATAATCTGTATAATTTAACTGTCACTAGTTAAACCACAACCAAACACTACTTAAATATACCAAATCGTTCATTTCATCTAAAGAAATTCAAACTTAAAATTTATAAATAAATATAATGTCACTTTTACATGTTAAACCAAAACCAAAAGCTTATTTAATATTCAAACTCTTGCATCTAATATAAATAAATTCAGTATTTATATTTTAAAATCACGTAAATTTAACTCTGATTATGTAAACCACAATCAACCACTAATGAAATATTCCAAATTTTGCATTTAAGCGAATGAAATTCAAAATGAATTTTGAAAAATCATGAGAATGTATCTGTGACATGGTCAACCGCAGTCAATCACTACTGAAATATACAAAATCTTGCATTTCAAAGAAAGAAATTCAAAATGAACTTTGAAATATCAAGAAAATGTAACTGTGACAAGGTAAACCACAACCAAACACTACTGAAATATTCCAACTCTTGCATTTCAACGAAAGAAATTCAAAATGAACTTTGAAAAATCAAGAAAATGTAACTGTGACAAGGTAAACCACAACCAAACACTACTGAAATATTCCAACTCTTGCATTTCAATGAAAGAAATTCAAAATGAACTTTGAAAAATCAAGAAAATGTAACTGTGACAAGGTAAACCACAACCAAACACTACTGAAATATTCCAACTCTTGCATTTCAACGAAAGAAATTCAAAATGAACTTTGAAAAATCAAGAAAATGTAACTGTGACAAGGTAAACCACAACCAAACACTACTGAAATATTCCAACTCTTGCATTTCAACGAAAGAAATTCAAAATGAACTTTGAAAAATCAAGAAAATGTAACTGTGACAAGGTAAACCACAACCAAACACTACTGAAATATTCCAACTCTTGCATTTCAACGAAAGAAATTCAAAATGAACTTTGAAAAATCAAGAAAATGTAACTGTGACAAGGTAAACCACAACCAAACACTACTGAAATATTCCAACTCTTGCATTTCAACGAAAGAAATTCAAAATGAACTTTGAAAAATCCAGAAAATGTAACTGTGACAAGGTAAACCACAACCAAACACTACTGAAATATTCCAACTCTTGCATTTCAACGAAAGAAATTCAAAATGAACTTTGAAAAAATCAAGAAAATGTAAATGTGTCAAGGTAAAACACAACCAAACACTACTGAAATATTCCAACTCTTGCATTTCAACGAAAGAAATTCAAAATGAACTTTGAAAAATCAATAAAATGTAACTGTGACATGGTAAACCACAACCAAACACTACTGAAATATTCAAACTCTTGCATCTCAACGAAAGAAATTCAAAATGAACTTTGAAAAATCAAGAAAATGTAGCTGTGCCAAGGTAAAACACAACCGAACACTACTGAAATATTCCAACTCTTGCATTTCAACGAAAGAAATTCAAAATGAACTTTGAAAAATCAAGAAAATGTAACTGTGACAAGGTAAACCACAGCCAAACACTACTGAAATATTCCAACTCTTGCATTTCAATGAAAGAAATTCAAAATGAACTTTGAAAAATTAAGAAAATGTAACTGTGACAAGGTGAACCGCAACCAAACACTACTGAAATATTCCAACTCTTGCATTTCAATGAAAGAAATTCAAAATGAACTTTGAAAAATCAAGAAAATGTAACTGTGACAAGGTGAACCGCAACCAAACACTAGTGAAATATTCCAACTCTTGCATTTCAACGAAAGAAATTCAAAATGAACTTTGAAAAATAAAGTGAATGTAACTGTGACAAGGTAAACAACAACCAAACACTACTGAAATATTCCAACTCTTGCATTTCAACGAAAGAAATTCAAAATGAACTTTGAAAAATAAAGATAATGTAACTGTGACAAGGTAAACCACAACCAAACACTACTGAAATATTCCAACTCTTGCATTTC